>NW_024342644.1:5002560-5109163 GCF_902729225.1 Pteropus medius | reverse complement strand
TCTCTTTGGATGGGGGATCAAGGAATAAGTTGGGGGTGGGGGAACAAAAAACAGAAAGAAAAGAAAGAAAAAGTTTAAGAACTATGTCCTCCCCCTTAGTTTTATCATGAATGACTTTTCCAATGTGATTCTGGTTTCCTTCAAGGGTTGATTTAGAGCTTTGTATGTATATCTGTGTATGTATGTTGCTAAGGTCACCATGGCTGACCGGGCTGCTGCAGAAAGAGCCTGCAAGGATCCCAACCCCATCATTGATGGCAGGAAGGCCAACGTGAATCTGGCATACTTGGGAGCAAAGCCAAGGATCATGCAACCAGGTGAGAAACAGGGGTCCTTCCCTACCCTTCCTTCCCATGAGAGACCAAATGATTCCCTGATTCGGAAGACACTGTTTCCATGAGAACCTGTAGATGTGTTTAGTATAATTTAGTATAATAACCACGGCTGGTTATTCTACCAAGGCATCGAAGATAAATAAATGAGAATTACAAATAGTCCTTTAAGGACTTGAAATGTGCCTGTGTGGGAAAATAGATCTTGGGGGTTGGGACAGTTTCTATATACTCAGACTTAGGCTTTACTCACCCATTTCCTATATGACATACAGTCATAGTCCCCTCTCCATTTTCCAATTTTTAGTCACTTATAGATAACTCATGAGGATTATATGGGCCAAATTTGTCAACTCCATACTTCCTAACTTAGTGTTCTCTCCTTTTACCACCAGTTGCCCTGTGCTGAAAGCAGGCACTCAGGCTTGAACACTGACCCAAGAGAAGCACAGGGGTAGGGGTGGGGGTATCTGGATGGTAAATATTTCACATAAAATCACAGAAATATTAGTACTTGAAGAAAATAGAGCAATTTCACATACTCCAGGACCCTCACATTACAGATGAAGAAACTGACGCTTCGAAATGAGAAGTGGTTTACTCTAAAGTCACATAGCTATCAATCGCCTAAAAGGGAGCATAATTTGTCTAAGTGAAAACATGACCTTTTGCATTATTGACAACACTACCCTTTGCAATTAGCGCAAATAATTAAGAGTTGACTGTTGAATAAATGTAATTTTTTCTTGGGTAAGCAAGTTTGATTAAATCATATACTCCTTACTCTTAAGTCTTTCCATCTGAAATTTTGGAAAGAGGTTGACACTTCCATCCAAACAGATTTACTAGGAAAGTAGATTGTCAAGAAAGTGTGCGTGCAAATATCTATGAACATTAAAAAACATGTATTTGTCTGATATACTGTGTGTATACTATCCAGAAAAAGAGAGTTTGTTTTTATGAATTTTTATATTGTAATCTGCAAAATCCATAACCTTTCAAACCATTGTCCAAAGCATTCCAGAATGTTCCAAATTACGAAGACTTTTTATAGTTCGTGATTCAGAATTGCAGGAATATTTGTCACATGTAACTTCATTATCAAGTCCTATTGTTCTTGGTTTCATTCCACGGTAATTTTTTCCTGGTCTAATTTTCTAAGGTCTTATTCTATGTTTGTCAACTAAACTTTGCAGATAATATTTAGTTCCCACTTGTAGTCTATTAAAATTTTTATTTGGATCAGCAATAACATTAATAAAAATGACTTTTTAAAAAATATATCTTCTCTAAAATATCAAAAGAATGGTTATCTTTTCTAAGCGAAAGTTGTGATTGTATTTTATATGTAGGAGTTATAAATGCCTTACCATGCACATATAGAGAATGTGGTATGTTTTGTTGTTAGGTTTTGCCTTTGGTGTTCAACAACTTCATCCAGCCCTTATACAAAGACCTTTTGGGTAAGTCAACTAATCAGGCCCTCCTAAGTTTCAATATGGCTATCATTTGTTAACTTGCTTCTTTGTTATGTACAGACAAGACCATCATGTCATAGAATGTTCCTGGTTATACATATTTATATATGTTCATGTATTTTTAATGCTGATAATATAAATATTTTTAGATGAGTCAAGTTATCTGACCAAGTATGCAGCCTCCAAAACAGACAAATTTTGAGCTTATGATTAACAAAACAAAACAAAACAAAAATACCAGGTATGACTTGTGTACAAGACAATTGTATCCCAACACCATTACTACTGTTCAACTTGACTCAATTTTATTTATCTCTTTCTAACCTGACAGGGCTCGTATACAGTTAAGCTAACTGATCAGAAGGATACGATGATAAGAGGTGGAATAGTTCTGTTTGGAATTAAACTCTGTAACCAGTAGACTCAGACACACAAGCTCAGATGGTGATTAACGATGCATGGATGTTGGTGTTGTTTTATTTTTCACAATAGTCAATAGACTTCCGTGTGCTTTATTTTATTTATTACAGTAATGAAGTGGTGTTGATAGCTAAACTGTGTGCTTTTTACTTAATTGAAAAGAGCTGTAGTGAAAGTGTTTTCTTTTCCTCGGGGAAGGGGCTCTTTGTGTTTTGGTTTTGGTGGTGGTGGTGAGGAGTGTTGACTTTTGACTTTGCCATGGGAAGCAAAGGGCCTCTCTTTTTTTTCTTGCTTTTAAGCTGTAGCCTGTGACTTCCATTTAACCATATTTTTGTAGTGAGTGCTAAATTGTGTGATTTCCCTCTGTAAGAATACAGATACATCGCTTGCATGTCCTAAGTTTCTGTTTCACTGGGGAGTTTTCTGGGAATGGGGTTTTTTCTTTTGCAATGTGTGTCTACTTTTAGGCCTTCTAATTTAAAGGCTCAACAACTCTCATCAGATTTCATTAACACTAGCCAATCTTTGGAGTAGAGTAGCACTAACTTACACTCTTCAAACCTAACTCAGGTGAACAGCCTGCTCATATTTGTGTTACCTCTGGGTTCTGTGATTACCCGCTTCCCTTATTTGAGCTCCTTTATTTTCTTTCCATTCAGACATGGTATGGGTGAGAGATCTCCCACCGCTTAAATTTATTCTGAACACTTAGAGTCTGTTTTGGCTGTATTTTACATGATCAACGTTGCTGTAACTCTAATGCCAGAGATTTAAACATCCTTTTCAAATATTCTAACTGTTCATAAATGTTTTATCCTCAGCAATAATTTCTTCTTTAGCTTAGCTCCTAAACATCTATATGTGTAACCTAGAAGGTTGGATTCTATCTATATAGACAGATATCTACCTTACGTGTCTCTAAGATTAGACGCAGAAAGAGTAATAATATTTTGACTTGGAAGAGTCAAATTATATCTTCCGTGAATACCTGCATATAATCCTCCCTTTAACATACCAATATCTCACTCTTACTGCCAACTCTTATTTTTTTAAACTGCAAAAGAGTCTTCTGTCTAATATGATTAAAAAGACCTTCATATATTCATAGCTATTTATCAGTGCCCCATCCAAACCATCCTGGATACCGACAGTAATTAGTAAGTTAATGAGTCCAATTATTTCTTGGATCCACCCCGCCCCCCGCCTCATTGGTCTATAATATGTTTAAGGAGGGATTGGGGAAGATAACATATATCTTAAGAAGCAATGGTGAATTTAGTCATGATCTCACACTAATAATCCTTAAACAGTTATACAACTAAATCAATCAACAGGTATTAGCATGTGTTAATTTTTCTCTGTGCCGGGGGTGATACAAAATGAGGACATTGCGCTTTAGTTTGAGAAGCAAAACTAACACAAACCAGTTGGGAATTTTATTGCTAAATTATTTGGTATTGTTTTCAGTACAGTAGGAACTCAGAATAGCAACAATATAGGTGAGTTGGAGGAGTTGAACGAGGCTGTGTGGGGACTTGAACTAGACTTGAACCAATTGCTAGCTCTTGGACAGGTAACAGGAAGAATGGACATGTCTGAAGGGTGTGGGATGAAGTGAGCATAAGCAAAGGCACAGAGGCAGTGCATGAATAATGTTTATGGAGGGTCTTGAGAGCTAGATATAGAGATCTGGACTGGTTGTCGTAGTTCTTGTAGCATGAGGAAAATAAGAACGACCAGAGTAAACTGTGTCATACAGAAATTTTAAATCAAACACGTTTTGATAGTAACCTTTTCTTTTTCATCCCTTTTAATATTAGCTGTCTTTATAAAGGATGGTGATTATTACTGTTTGCATAAATTGTTTGAACTTGAGATTCTTATTAAAAATAGATAGCATTCCAGATGGACCAAGCAAGCCTTCTCTTTCTTTTTTTAAGTGTTTCTCAACACTGCTCTAATTCCCAGAGTCTGTACCTAACAAATCACACCTGGTCATCCTAAATTCTATTTGAATGACACATGTTCTTATTTTAGGCCTGGAAAGAAGTTTGAGAATTTTTAATTTTACTTGACTTGGTTGAAATTCTAGTAACTAAACTATTTTTTAAAAAAAAAATGTGGTCCTTAAATGGCCCCCAAATTAAAGAGAAAACTTTGGCCTGAAGGAATTTCTAATGTAACACAGTGAGAAGATGTATAGAAACTTGTGGATTTGCTGAACAATATCTTATAAATATTTTATGTATGAAAGAGGCAATTTTTATTGAAACCTTGGAGAAAAGAGTGTGGATCTTGGAGAAGAGAGTGTGAAGAGAAAATTCTAGGCTAGTTTAGATCAGGTTGAAAAGACAAACATTTACTCAGTACAGCTTTAAGTGCTAAGTTTCATGTTAGTTGTGTTAACGCTGTACAAGGTATTACAATGTCCACTAACTTCCCACAGGGCTCGTAAGTGATAGAGTCTGGTTCTAGGTTCGTAATCATGGTTTTCCTGACCTCGAAAGCTATGTTCTTGCCTCTCTGTCAAGCTGTAATCTACTAAGAAAACTGACAAGCACCCATAAGGGCTGTTCCTTCGTCTTCAGATAAAGAAGAGAGACATCAGGATGGTGGGATCCAGGAAGTCTTCACGAAGGAGGTGGGAGCTGACCTAGATTGTAAAGGATGGTGGAGGATGAGGAACTCTTGTATTGAGTACTTACTTATCCATCATTGTAGGCTCTTCACATAATTTTATTTAATGCACAGCAATTCAGGGGTGGAAATATTAGGTTCATTTCACATATGAGAAATATGTGAGACTAAAAGGCGAAGCACATTTCTGAAGGCTCTACATGTAGTAAGTGTGGGAGCTGCAGTGGCTCGGATTTGGATTTCAAGAGATAGAGATGGAACAAGGATTGGCATCACTGGCAAAGGGACGGCAAGAATAAAGGCGAGGACCTAGGAAGGTATGGTATGTCCTAGAAACATTGAGGAACCCAGCTGACCTGGGTTCAAGGAAAGGTGGAAAGTTATACTGGAAGAAGTATTTTTGAGTCAGAAGCCTAAAAGGCCTAGCATACCGAAGTTAATAAAATTTTATACTTAATTTGGTATGATATTAGGGGCCATAGGTTACTTTGAACAAGCAAATGAGATGAAGACTTTGTCTGCAGTTTTATGATAGACTGGAAGAGGAAACCAGTTAGAATATCAAAAGTCACAAAGAGATGGCAGAAGGACCTGAAGAGATAGGAAGAAAAGGAAAATGTGGTGAATTTTCTTTGAAAATTGCCCAAAATATCTGTCTTGTTCTTGTGCTTTCGTAACTGCTAGGTGTGTACATTCTATGATTAATTGAGGGAAAGGACGTTGATCGATATCTGGTAGGAGGGAGACTCCCAAATTGCCTTAATGGGTTCCTTAGATTATTAAAAGAATTCCTAATGCAGGAATTGCTTTAGAAGTGCCACCATACCCTTTAGTCCAACTCTGCCTTCCTTCCTGAACTGAGATATTTTAGGCTCTCCGAGGTCTTCTGGGTTCTCCTTTCACTGAGCCTTAAAGGACTCCGGGATTTCATTTGTCCTCCAGACATCTTCCTAACCTTTACCAGACTTCATGTAGAATTCTGATGTTCCAAGGAACTTTATGCTTTCATAGATTGGCATTATCAAATGAAAACTATTAATGTAAAATAAATGCAGAGACAAGAGTCCTGTAAGCAACGCCACCTACCTTTTAATGCATTCTTTACACACACACACACACACACACACACACTTTATCCTGCCTTTTTGTAAGCTAAATTTATTTTCAGTTAACACCTTTATTCAGGGATACAAACCTAGCAACAATCATGTTGTCCTTAAAACTGTGGGAGTACAGGGGTTAATGTTTCCATATCAGTGAGATTCATACTGGCTGGACTTTGCAGCTGATAAATGTTTTACTTTGGCCTTATAAAGACATTTTACCCACTGGAAACCCTTGTCGCATGACAGGATCAAAAATAGCCCGGCTGCAGCCTCTGCTGTCCATCACCACATGTAAACTGGCATGAGTGTAGGCTCTCTTAGCCATGTCCACACATTGTGGACACGACAGCCTCCAAGGACAGTGTTTCATAAAGCCACACCTGTTGCTGTGAGTGAACCAGTCACCTGACCTGCAGAAAAGTTTTGAGTGTGTGCATGACCATGTGTCTGGTTTCTGACAAGCAATTCAGAATGTTTCTGAGTGTCCTGAGAAACCCTTGATGACGTGGTTTCTCCTGGCACTGGGAAAAATCTACAAGTCTAGTAAAATTGGGTGTATTTTTATCATTGGGGTCAAAGTTCACTACCCTCTGTGATAAATTCATCTTTTCCATGGATGTTCATTAATGAGTGTTTTCAGTAAAAGTCTGAAAAGGCAAAGCAAAATCTATGTTTTGGAATAACTAAATGTGAAGTTTTCTGTTTTGAGTTCTTTAAAATTTTAAGATTGTTATTTGTACTTCTTAAACATTGGCTTTGCCAACAACCAGATGGCATTATAGTGTCATTTTTTTAAATATGGAGGTTTTGTTGGAGATTGTTTTAAAGAAAGATGAAATCAGTTATTCATGGTAGTGTTTTAAATGGGCAGTAATGAATTGCAAGAGTGAGAACTGAGATGCACGGGTTTTTAAAAATACCTCTTGTGATTTAATTAACAAAATTAACATTTAAGTAAAGTCATTGGAATGTGTTTTGTATGTGATCTCTGAATGTATAATTTTAAAAGGTATTCAGTTGTGTTTCACTTTCTTGAACTTTTGCAGGATAATACATAATAATAGCATTGATTTATGTAAAATATCTACTCGTAGGGCGGATTTAAAACAGATATGCTAATAAATCTATTTCTGTTGATTTGAAGGCTAAAAAAGAGTTACTAGATGTGCAAAAAAAAAATGTTTCCTTACTCATTATTATGTAAACCTTTTAAGTTTTATTAATTTTGGAAATATTTAGTTGTATTTCCCTGTCCCTACCTTTTCCCTTAACCTCATCATTTCCCCAAAACCCCTTCTGTCTGTCTTGCATAGAGATAAACAAGCTGGCTGACCTTCAGTTGCCTGATAGTCAAACAGGTTTGATTGACCTTGTGTCCTTATGAATTTTATGGAGAAAAAGAAAGAAAGAAAGACAAAAAGCGTGCTGCACATCTCTTTGGGAGTCACTGCCATGAATGTTAATAGCATTTCTGTAGCTTCCCACAACAGCCTCTTGTGATAGAGTGAGCTGCACTACAGTTCGTTTGAGAAGTGTGATTCTGCTGTGTTTACCACACTTGTGAACTTTTAAACTCCTTTTTTATTTTGTCGCCTGCTTCTTTTTTTATTATTATTTTTAATAAGGGTGACTGAGGTTGCAGAGAGATTAATGTGTGCTGAGTCTGCATAGCAATTTCAAGTAGGGTTGCCATGATAATAAACATATGGATTTTGTTGGAATTTATTTTAGTTTTGACAAACCAGCCATTACCCCTACAGTATGGAACGATCACGAATTACCTTTTCAGTCCTGTATTCACGGCTAAGAATTTTTCTGTATTGGCTAAACAGTTTCGTTTCGTGAACTCATTACAAAAGTTTCTAGTCTTGATCAATCAAGCATTTCTGAAATACCTCTTATGTGCGTAGCCCTCATGAACCTTGATTTCTTTTCCAAACGTTTACTAAATGGTATCTATTGGTTCTAAATGATCATAAACAAAAATTTGAGAAGGGAGGGTATCATCATATTTTTGTCGTTCACATTATTTCCTTTGGGGGCACTCCCTGACTTTGGCTACTGCCAGAGTACTTTCAGGGACCACTGGAAAGTAGATATTGTGGCAACCCTATGCTCATAATAACCACTAAATTTGAGTTTGTCTTATCTCTGAACAAGCAGTGCTACAGATAGGAGGCAACTGCTGCCTGACTTTGTTTTCCGTTTCTCAACAGGATACCTGCCCACTATGTCTATCCGCAGGCTTTCGTGCAGCCTGGAGTGGTCATTCCACACGTCCAGCCGACCGCAGCTGCTGCCTCCACCACACCTTACATTGATTACACTGGAGCCGCGTACGCACAATACTCAGCGGCAGCTGCTGCCGCTGCCGCCGCCGCCGCCTATGACCAGTACCCCTACGCGGCCTCTCCAGCTGCTGCGGGATACGTCACCGCTGGGGGCTACGGCTACGCGGTGCAGCAGCCAATCACCGCGGCGGCACCTGGGACAGCTGCTGCCGCCGCTGCAGCAGCTGCCGCCGCCGCAGCATTCGGCCAATATCAGCCTCAGCAGCTGCAAACAGACCGAATGCAGTAGACCAGCCATCTGATCAAAGTTGAATTGTTTTGTCTTTCCCTCCAATTTTCCAATCTTTAGTAGCTAATAAGAGAGTTAACATTGACTTAACAGCTTTAAAAAGAAAAAAAGCTATGCTATTGTGAAACAGAATTATTATTTTTTTTATACTCCAGTAGTGTCTAGATGAGAAAGAGGTGAGAGTGAGGGCGGTGGGCGCAGTTTTGGAAACCAGTCCAAAGAGCCTGAGTAAATGAAAGGCCTCTAGGGAATGATGACAGGAGTAACAATGGAACTTCACTTTTATAATGGGATTTTTATTTTTGCTCTTTTTATAGTATCAGGGAAGCAAACTGCCTTTTACAAGTTAGAAAATGCTATTTGAATCTAGTTGAACCAGGGAATACAGAGTGAGCAATATGTAGCTTGAATTACATTTAAAAGAAGATTTTTTTTAAAAAAGCAAAATGGTGAAAGCACTGATTGTCATTTTTAACAGTCACTATGGCCTATAGAACTTTTTCAAGTAAGAAGATAATGTTCTTACTCTCAAAAACGGGCATCGAACAATCAATGTAGGAGTGTGGCAGTGGGTAAAATGGTGGACAGGCACCAAAGCTATTTTCTCATCTATCCTGTGGATGAGTGGGACTGTGGAACAAGTGATGTGGAATTAATGGGTGCAACAGCTGTACAGACAATCAATAACACACACAGTTCTGGAAAGAACACATCACTTGTGCTTGTTTGATGAGCTTGTCACATTCTAATCCCTCTCCCCATCCTGTTTCAATTTTGGGAAACTTGTATCTGCTGGTGTCAGCAATTCTGATTCTGAAATAGGATCAGGCTTTTACTACAACAGCCTTCTCTTTCTATTTATTGTGTCGACTCGTGGCTTATGATTAAAGGCAGGCAAAGTTTGCAGACTCTAAACCCTTAAGAACTGTCTTAAGGACATTTATTTTTTCCCCTTTTTAAATAATTTTACACTTTTTAGTATCTATTTCAGAGTCCTATTTAAAACTATTTATTAGTGAATACAGTACATGCGACAACAAAGTTACTGAGATTACAGTTCTTCAGAGGTAATGATAATGTGGTTTATACTGTGCCTTAATAGTAATGCTATTTAAGATATTTATTTTTAAGTTTTACTATGCTGCACTCTAAAGAAAGGAACTTTAGATGTGACACTGTAAAATTATGTATTCATCTCATGGCATAAATTATTTAGTAGGTCTAGCTGTAGCATATTAAATATTAACCTGTTCAACTAAAGATGTTGACTTGGATTTATTTAAATTCATATGTGCACTGTATAAGAGAGTACTCTTACATTAACACATTTTAGTTTTTAGAGTTTTTTTAACAGGATATATCTAGTCTCATGCTTCTTTTTCAGATTTTTGCTCATGTAGATCTCATTTATTGGTACTTCATTAGTTTAACACTATTCGTATGTAGTTTATGTAGTTTTAAAATGCTGCTTTACATTTTTCTTCTGAAACCGCAATACTTGCAATTTTTATTCTTAAACTAAATTGAATACTATTTTACACTGTATTGGATTTTTATACTTGAACAATTTCATACAAGGGAAGACAGGTTAGCATTTTTATGGACTTTCTCCATTATCACTGGATTTACTTTAAGTATTCCCATACTAGACAGTGTTATGTAATGTAGACATGACTCTCCTGTGCAGATTATTTATTCATTATGTATATTGCTTTATAACATTTCAGATCTTCTAATCTATTCACTTGTATTAAATATAATTTTTAAAAACTTCTGTTGCACTGATTGTTTCTAATTTTGTCTTAAAGATAGAATGATCTCTCTTTTTAACTAGAGTTAACGGCCATGATTTACATGTAACATTTTCAGTGAGCAGAAAGCTTCTCAGACACCCTGTTTTTATACCTTTAAAGTAATTTCATTAACTCAGTATCTACCTTATATTGAGCAAATGCTATAGGTCCTAAAGTGAACCCTAAAGGACCCTTCATGTCACTGAAAATTGGTTAACTGAAGACTGCTTGAAAGGAGTGGGCTATAGAGGGGATCCGTCGATCTGAAGCTGGGGCGAGGGGAACGGTGGTTTGACGCTAAACTCTAGTACTTTCTAGCAATGCGAATGGAGCAAGTCGCTTTTTGTAATTCACTTTTTAGGTGAGGTTTTCATTGATTCCTCATCTATCATGTTGGAACAATACCTGACTTATATGGTTATTTAAATATTATATAGAGTATATTAACTGTTTGGCATAGAGCCAAGTATATACTAAGCTCTCGATAAACGATCACCAGTAGTAGTTGTTTTAATGCCCTATAGTGAAAGCTAACCAAAAAGCAAGTCACTTATTGGGATGTTTTAATTTTTTAATTTTCGTCCACAATGATGTGTCAGTATTTAATAAGGTGCATATTAGAACATCAAATGTCATATCGTCTTAAAAGTGTATATGTTATGTTAATTATGGAATGGATGGTTTGTTGATCTATTGATCTTACTATTTCCGAAATCCATAATATACTTTTATTAACTCCATTAATTTTCAAAAATTACAAGCAGTGGAAAGCTGTCGTAACAGATTCCATCATGCTTTCTACTTTATGATAACTATCACTTATTTAGAACCATCAGGATCTCAAATTTTAATTGCCTTTAATTTTCCAAAGAAAAATAAATACCAGCTTAACCCTAGATAGAGAGATTATTGTAGCCCACAATGTTATCTTGGATCAAGAAATTTCTCAGCTATTTAATTCAGTCAATGCATCAATGATTATATTATATTAAAGGACATGTTCTATATTTAACGTTTCGGATTTATGCAAGCTCACTTTTGTTCTCAAGGAGCCATATATTGATTGCTGAACTTTAAAATGAAACATTATTTGATTTATCAATTAAAAATAGGTCAAACAGTTCTGGGAAAATCTTGTCAAAAATAGTCGTACTTGGGAAAGCCAGAAGGCTGTAGCTTTCTTCGAGTATTTCCTGATCTATATAATATTAATATTAGCAGTTGTAGAGGGGAGGAGGTTTTCAGTAATGCTAAAACATATTTCTAAAAATAAAATTTCTTAATATCTAATAAAGGATAGTAATCATAACATTTACATTGGTCAGGCAGCCTAGCTGTCTTCGCAGAGTTAGAAAAAGCAATACATCTGAGGTCCAAAGAGCTGACTAAGTTCTTCACTTACCAGCAAAGTGATCTTGAAACCCTCTACCCTGGTAAATGTGAATTGATGGTACCCAACATAGTTGCTTTGTTTATTTCTCAGACTGTACTAGCTAAATGAATTCATTGATATGAGAGCATTTTAGAAATTCTAGAGTATTAAGCAGATGGAAATTATACTAAGGGAATATATACAATATTATTTGGAAATTGATCTCAATTGTCTTATATTAAATGATCTTTCCAAAAGAGGTCAAAGTTGTATCTCATGATGCTATCCTTATCCTGTTCCAACCAAGTAACGGCTAAACTTGCTGTACAACACGGGCAGCATAAAAATAACATTGAAAGACGGAGATTGCCCAGATAGGGGAAGGAAGAGGAGATGAGAAGATTATGGAATACATTTCTCTCGCAGGGAAACTATATTTAGTCCCTTCCTCACTCCTGTCAAATAGTGTTCTTCTTAATTCTCTCTGAGGCTTGAAAGCATTCATTAAGATGGCAGCCTGAGGTTTGGAGGGGCAGAGGTGAAAAGGTACCAAAAAATAAATAAATGCATTTTCATGCTTACTTTTGTCCTCTCTTCTCCTTCGAGAGTTCCAGGCCGTTTCCATGGAAATTCTAACTTGTTTTGCTTAAGCACTTGGCACAGCAGAGACTTCATTTTGGGTATTTGTTCTAAGTTGAATTTTAGAAGTTCAATAATTTTTTACCTAAGTCATTAAAATTGCCCACTTTGAAATCTCAGTCATAAATCAAATCACACAATACATGTATTAGCACTTAGAAATTTTAGATAAGAAAAATAGTACACATGGATAACTTTGGTGTCATAAGTTAATTCTGTTGAACAGTATTTGGTCGTGCTTGACCAACTTCTTCAGAAAAAAAGTCTATAGTCTCTTTCCAGTCATTTTTTCTCCTAGAAGATGAATGCCGTTGTTGTTTTGTGTGTGTGTGTGTGTGTGTGTGTGTGTGTGTGTGTGTTTACATCTAAGGTGCTACCACTAAGCTATTCATATACTTTAAGTGAGTTGGAGAGTGTGTATTGTTTTCCACTTTGCCACTATTTAGAGTTGATTCTGATTACATTATAAAAGATTGAGTGCCAATTGTTATCTCTGTTCATCTAATACCTCAGATAATATGTTCATAAAAGGGCAAATATCTGAAACTGACTTCTAAAAATGAGTTTTAAATTCAAAAACATAGTATTGCCAAGTAGAAAGTTGTGTTTTAGCTCTATTTTTAAACTATGTTCATCTGACAATCTCAACCAAGTATGAACTTGTTTACTTTCTACTCTGATTCCTAGTTCTGCCACCTGTACTGTAGGTGCCTCAGATGAGGTGAAAGATATAGCAGATACCTTTGGAGAGTCTTAGGGTATGCATTTCCACTCTGCATTTGCTTCGTGAATTTTGAAATTTGAGAAAATAGGATTATGAAAGAATGTAAAACAAAATCATGAAGAAAAGAGGCACTAAGGTCAAAAGCATCGTTTAAAAATAGGCAAAAGAGAATGAGCTGATGGAGTGGGGGGTCACATGATCCCCCAGATCACGTGAGGCAAGGGCTTGCCACTTAGGGGGCCATGGAAAGAAGACAGGGAGAGGTCGCTTACTAGGTTGCAGAAGACTTCATCTGGGGATAGGCAGTGGGGGGAATCATTTAAAGGACAGTAATTAGATATGTGGTTTTCTTCTGTTTTCTAGTGAAATAAAAGACAACAGCTGAGTTTTTGAACTTGCAGAGGTTTAAACATCTTTAAAAAATTGAGTATATCCTTTGTAATTTAAAATGTTTAGAAATACACCATCATGGTTCCTCTGGTAGAATTAGATAGAGCTTCCTCATGGACCTTGGGCCTCCAGGGACAGGGGACATTGGCATTCTTTTATCTATCGTCATTTTCCATTTTAAGCAGACAAGTGAGTCAGAAGAGAAAGGGGAAAGATTACAAAAAATGTATTTACCTTGTTATCCAGTATACTTTCCTTCAACGTTATTAAAATGTCATTTGTAGCTGAGAAAAACCAGCTCTTAACATCGGTATTTGAATGCGCTCTACTGCTTCTGTCTTGACACTGGGCAAATCCTGTTGATGGACCTTTGGAAAAATAATGGAAAGTTTGAGATGGGGTGCAAGGGAAGAAGCCTACACTACTAACCAATTACCATGTACCAACTTCTTGTATTTAATCTTCATAACAACACGAGGTAAGTAACAGTGTTCCCACTTTTCAGACCAAGAAAAGAGTGCAAAGGCAATAAACAGCCTGCCCAAAGTCAGGAAGTCAAAGCATGGGGCAGAACCAGGATTTCAAGGTGGGATGGCCTGAAACCAAATCTGGTATGCACACCACCTCACTATACTGCTCTTTCTAGTGAACTCCATGAGCTTCCTTTGGGGTTCTTTAGAACCTTAGAACTTGGTTCCCTGTTCCTAGTCTCCCATTAAATGTGAGCAGGTGACCACTGAAGTAGTGGAGGAAAAATTCCTGCAGATAGGTATGACTTACTGAGAAGAAAGGGGATAGAAGATTCCAAGAGATGTAAAGAAGACTCTGGTGTTGCCCAGAACAAATTTGATTCATTCCCAGTCACAGATGAATCCACTATTTTGACTTTCAGCCTGACATCTAACTGTACTTTCTGTACCTGCTTATCACTAGGATACCATATTAAAAAATTGTTTTCTAATGCCAATTTTCCACACTATGCCTACTTCTTCAATAATATTTTCGAAACACTCCATATGCTCTGTCATTGACCATATTTGGCAAAGTGCTTGGCGTAAACCAATGCCTGACGAAAAAATAATGTGTTGGGATAGTATAACAGGGCAAATGTGAAGTTAAGGCAAGTGTCTAAAAGTCCCATGAGAGTTCAAGGATAAAACATCACCTCACAGATCCTTTGGTGCTTTCCCTGAAGTCCTTGCTTTCACTATTAAAGAAACATTCCGCATCAGAAATCTATATTAGAAAAGTAATATTGGTAATAATCAACATCAAATTGATGTTGGCATATTTCTTTGGTGTGCACAAAACCACTTATCTCTCAACGCTCCATTGTATGTTACCATCTTTCGCTTCTTTAAATGTCTAGATTTTTGGCTTCCATTTACTGGGCATCCCTTTATGCTAGATACTGCATATATTATCTTAAATACAACCTCACGGTAGGCTTGGTGTTATCTTCATTTAACAGAAGGGCTAGCGAATTTGCCTAAAGTCACAAGTGAGGTGGTGGAACTGTGAGCTGAAACTCAGGTCTGGCTGATGCCAAAGACTAATGGCCACTGTTATTTTAGTAACATCTTTCTATGCCACAAGGAACTGTTTCAGAAATTCTAATCAACATGCCTTAATCAACATGCTTTCAGTTCTATAGACTCTGGGGTCAAACCAAATCTAAGGACCCTGGGACAAGTTATATACATGATTAAAACCCTTCATAAAAATCCTGTAGCATAAAGGTCTCCATGCTCATCTTCTTAATTTAATTTCTATGGTCAACATTTGTTTATTTATAGTCCTAAGGATTATAATGACTACTTAATCACCTTGACCTCTATCCGTTTGTGCTTTTATGGGAAAAAAATATTATACTAGTAGCATAATTTGTTATTATAAACTACTATAAAATTGAATGAGTATAGCTCAGTTTGTGTTAACGAATGTCAAATATAAGCTTTTAATGAACATTGCTAATTTCAATAATAACAACATTGTATTTAAATGTAGAATGTAGCTTTAAAGGTATATGGTTCAAGTCATCTGCCATTAGTAGCTTGACTGTCTCAATAAAAACTGAGAGGAGATTATAGAAAAAAAGGAGAACTTGGATAAGTAATGCCAGAAACAGGAGCCGTAGCAGCCTGGGAATGGCTGAGTGAGAGGTATGCAGTGTGCTCACTTGGAAAGAGTTAGAAAAGTGAAACTGACTGGTAAAAGAAGTCACTATGCTTGTCCCCTAAGCACACGTGTTGAACATCTTCATGTCCCAGGCAAACCGAGAATCTTGATAATTCACACTTTCGTAACAGCTGCATTTCTTATCATCTTTGGCATATTTCTTCAGCATGCACAAAGCCTCTTATCTCTTAAACAGTCTCTCCCTGGTCTGCTGTCTCTTTCAGCTGCTTAGAAGCCATGTCCCTTAAATCTCCCAGCTGTCTTTCTTACCTCTCAGCCCTTGCTTCCTTTATCTGTATATATTTTTTTAATCTTTCCCAGCTGCCACTTTTGGCACAATGGCTGTCTTTCGGCTCTCTCAGAATGAGACATTTCAGCACGCTGATGTGGAGAAGGAACATAACCATTATAACAATGCAGTTTCAAAATTAGCCTTGGAATCTATCAAGAAAAAATTTCATCTCAGCTTTCATACAACCTGCTCTCCATGAATCAAGCCGTCCATTTCTGAAAGGATGAGACACCCCAGAGATTTGCACAAAGAAATATGAGAGAGAACCACAGGGCACTTAATTGTCCAAAATAAGAGATTTCTGCCCTTAGAAATGCAGATTCTCTGTATCCACAGCCTTGCTGAGTTTATGTAACACCCTCTCAGTTGGATAACATGTTAACTGGCATCCCATTATGTACAGAAATGTAAATGCTATAAGCTGAGGAGAAATTTCATTTCATATTGGAAACTATTTGTCTTCACTTACTTGCTATCAGTAACTCTAGTGGATTCTAAGCTTCTGTAATCATGTGATTGTCGCTCCCTAGGAGAATTCTTATAAGAGAATTCTAATGGTTCTGTGGGTCACCGGATTTTCTTAACATGATGGATTCTGAGTGATTAAGTGAAGTAGTATAATCTTAGTCTGAGAGGGAATTTTTTAAGAACTATGTGATGAGTGCTCAAGGACCTTCACAAAACAGAGAGGGACAATTTTCAGAATGCCACACTGCTAGGCACAGCTAGGAGTTCCTGGCTTGGCAGTTCTCACTCCTTTATTCTCACTCACAAAAATGCTCAAGCAGTACAGATTTCTTAGGTAATATCCTACTTCCCTTTGGCATTGGTCAATATTGTTCTCTTTCATATTAACCCAAGAAATTAGAATATATTTGTTAAAATATCTTTGTATTCCTGTTATGCTATTAAGATTATTATCCCAAAGAATGATATCAACCAATATTGAACGTAAATCCCTTGATTTTACAGAAATACATACCCATTACACCTCGAAGTAAGTGAGAATTTTTTATATACTTAAGTTTATATTATTAGAGTGAGGAGAAAATCAACAGGCAAGGTCTATCCTAGCTGGATTTACTCATTTTGACTGACTTCTCAATTAGAATCAATTACTGCATCTGAGTATATTCTGTAGAAATCTGCATTGATTATAGCCTGCCAGAAAGAACAGTTACACACACACACACACACACACAATCTCCAAGCTACAAAGGGCAAACCTTTTCTAGCTATTACTAATTAGATAACAGTTTGAATCCTGATAGAAATAGTTTGTGTTAGAAGAGTAGAAGCTCTATAACTGTAAACGATAAATCGGTGTCATATTTGAGATCTTGCAATCCCCAAAATTTGTAATCTAACTGAATCAGCTTAGTATTTCAAAGCTCCAGGGCAGACAAGGAATGTAGCTAGTAGATTCTACAAATTACAGTTTAAAATTAAAGTTGGAATTATTTTTCATTTCTAGAGCCTGTTTGTTTGTTTTTTTGTTTTTTGTTTTTGCCAAACTAGTTTTCTAAACTATCCTATTACAATGATATCAACACCAAAATCTAATGTTTATTGGGCATTCCTGAGTATTTCCTACGAATAAGGTATGTTAAATACAATACATGTTTATGGGATTTTGCTTCTGTGTAATATCCAGTATACGGCAGCTAACATTCTCTTGAAAATAAATGACTTTTAAAATCTCTGATAAAATAACGTAAGAGTAACTAAAATGGTGGGAACTGGTTTCTTAAAATTAAAATTTTCACTCTTTTATAGATCAATTATCTTACGATTATTCCAGAAAAATTATTTGCAATGGTAATCATAAAATTTTAATCATTTTCATGATTTCAGTTATGCCAAGTTATATATACCTAGTATATATAACCCAAGCTGTATAAAGACTGTAGTACATGCAAATGCAACAAAGAATGAGGTAAAGAATTCTCTAAGGGTGGCCAAATGAAAAATAATGTGCACCATCATGTGAAGAATTGTAAATTTTAACAAAGAGAAACATTGAACTATTTAGCCATTTTATTGTCTAGTGAGGTATAAAAGAGACCGCCTCAAAACTTAAAATCAAAAAGAGCATTTTGTTTATACTTGCTGCCTATAGGTCAGAAATTCAGAAAGGGCACAGTGGGGACAGCTCTTCTCAGCTCTACAGCATCTGCTCTACCATCAGCAGACATGATTAGAACAGTTGAAGTGACTGGAATGCCTCGTGGCCCCAACAACTGGGTCCTGGAGGATCACTTCCAAGATGGTGTCTCCGGTATGGCAGTCTCAGGGCTGTCTGTCTTCTTAGGTAACAGCTCAGAACTCTAGCAAACAAGATGGAAGTTGCATAAACTTTCCTGGCCCAGTCTGTAAAGTTATGTAGCATCTCTTCTGCCACATTCTATAGATTCCAAGTGAGTCATTAAGGCCAACCAGATTTAGTGAGAGGGGACTTAGATCCCATCTCTTGTTGGAAGGAATAAAAAGCATTTGGTGCTATCTTTAAAACTGCCACATAACAAGGCTTTTTTCAATATGAATTCATTTACTTTTAATGCTTTTTTTTTATCCCAACATCTAATTTGTAAAAAATAAGTTATCTTTCTCTTACTATGGCTGTATTTTCTCATTTTTGAAATGTAGAAATTGGTGTGTTGAGTTATGAGTAGCAGAACCCCAGGTTATAGCTATGTAAGAGGTTACTTCCAACATATTACTGACTAGTTTTAATAAAAAAAAAACAGAAAGTCAGATGTCAATAGGATATTTTAAATAGATAGTAGATATAATTTATCACTCAGCTTTTTAGGAGACTGACACTTTTCTATACTTGATAACCAACTTCCCAGATGTTAGAATGTGGGTTCAGATTCCTAGGATTGGGATATGCACTGAAGGAAAACAGCCAGATCTAAGGAGCATGGAGTGAATCATGACAATAAAGGGCAGGAACTCACATCCAAAAGAATCCAGCAGGCCACATAATTAGAAGGACCCTGGACTGGAAGGCCAAAGACTGCAAGCTCAATCCATGCCTGCCAATAATCATCATTACATGCTTGGATAGTGCCTTTACTTCTTTGTTTTCCATTTCCTCATTGTTAAGGGTTTAGCTAGGCAACCCCAGGAGTGCCTTCATTCCAGTTATAATAACATGATTTACCTCAAGTCCCTCCTATTATGCTCCTAACAGATCTGATCTTAAAGCATGTATGAGAAGATGGGGAAAAAACAAACATTCCGTTGGCAACTTACTTTATCTTCTAGCACTTTGCCTATTTTGGTGCATTTTTATGAGTAATAAAATGCCTGAACTAAAAGTAGAAAGACATGAGAAAGAGCTTGAAGAGTAGGTACTTTAGTACAAATAGGTTACAACTAAAATTCTCAGTCCACAGACAGTTTGTTGGTCAACATGAGAGACATCCAGTAATGATGTCTGTCTAGGGCAATAACAACAATTGCCAGTGTCCTCCCACCTTCTCTATTCACCCAGCTAGGAAAAGGTGATCTTCCTTTGAGATGTAGCTTGATCGACAGCCACCCTTACATTGCTTCGGGCAAGCATGCACGTGGGCCACCATGAGGGGACATCTGTGCCTGCTGAAATGAGACTGAAGAACTATGTCATATTTGTCTAAAGTGACAGGGGCTTTGCCTAACAGTGAGATCCATAAATAATCCATGGCCTTGTGGAGAAAGAACCCTATTAATAAGAAATGTTGCTGTGTGTAGAAGACAGAGCCAATGATGCCCTCGTTACAGGGAAACAGAATATGCTCAGAGTGATGCAGCACTTGCTGAACTTTCCAATTACGTCACCAGATAGCTTAGATCAGAAGCAATTTTAGACGATACATTCGACATACGACTCTCCTTTTAGCTAGCCTAATTTGTTAGGGTCAAAGTCTGGTCAGAAATACACTTGATCAATTTGTCAGTTATTCTTAAATGACAGAGAGACAGACAGACAGACAGAGACAGAGCGAGACAGAGAGACAGAGAGAGACAAAGAGATAGAGACAGAGAAGCTTAACCTGAGGTTCGCTTGCTTGTTTTTCTTTGACACTGGTCAAGGGCACTGAGTTATTTTGAAGCCTTAGGCTTTATATTGGATCACTGTTTAAATATAAAAATGTTATCTGGATGGTTTTAGATCCAATACTGAAGATTGAAAATCAACAGAATTCACAATTCTGTTTTTTATTCCATGTAAAGCTCACAATCTTCTAGGTCTGTCTAGTTCTTTTTTATGGTAACATTTAATTATTAATCCTTTCTTACTTTAAGGTTCTAATTTAAGAGTGCATTAATAGATTGCTCACTAGGGAGTTTGCCAAAATCGTGGCAGGATAAGGTCATTAGTATATGATGGCTAGTGGAATGAACTTGGAGGCAGACAGACCTGGAAGTGAGATTGGGCTCCACCACTTGCCAATTGAGTGACCTTAAGCAAATTACATACCCTACCTAAGCCTCTACTTCTCCTCTATAAGAGAGGATGATGCGTCATAAAGAAGGATAATGCAAAGCAGAGAACAAGACAAGGAGTAAGCATTCAATAAAAGTTAGATACTTTAATTGTTGGTTTTCTTAATTATTCATTTGACAAATATTTACTGAGTGTTTACTATGCACTAGGCATTGTTTTGGGTATTGGGGACATAGGAGTAGAGAAACACAGCTTTGGTATTCATGAGCTTATATTCATGGGAACAGGGGAGACCAAAAATAAACAAACAAATTTATATTTTTCCAGGAAGTAGAAAGTAATGACAAAGAATAAAGGAGGAAAAGGAATTGAGAGTGATAGAGGTGAGAAAGGAGTAGTGGCATCTTTCTCCGATAAAATGACATTTAAATAGAGAGCATGTGGACATTCAAGGGACGATCATTCCAGACACTGAGAACTGCATGTGCAAAGGTCCTGAGGTAAGAATGTGCTTGGTGTGTTCAAAGAAGAGCAAGGAAGAAAGTACGGCTACAATGGAGAAAGTAAGGGGGGCGGTGGTAGGAGATGAGGTCAGGGAGGTGGCAGGAAACAGCCAGAACGTGTAGAATTTATAGACCATGATGACTTTGGATTTTACTTCGGGTTAGATAGGGAGTCACTGACAGGATCTGAGCCCAGGAGTGTCGAGATATGACAATGTTTCAGGAGGATTACCTTACCTTCTGTGTGAAGAACAGACTACAGAGAGGCAAACAGGGAAACCAGTTAATAGACTGTCACAAGAGATGTTAGCAGTTTGCACTAAGATGGTCAGAGGGGTGAGAAAAGGTCATATTCTGTGTATATATTAATTAAAAAGCCAACAGAATTTGCAAATAAAGTGTGGGGTTTGGGAAACAGAAAACAGTCAAAGATGACTCTAAGCTTTTGACATAATAGAATGAAGTTGTTTCTTACCAAGACGGCAGAATCAAAGGCAATGACAAATTTGGCAATGTGAAGCAAGTGTGAGAAAGAAATCAAGAATTTTGATTTGGATATACTGTCTGAATTATCTATTAAATATCCAAGAGAAGATGTCAGGTAGGCAGTTTGATACAATGGTCTAAAGTTTAGCAGAAATGTCAGGGTCTGTGATAAACTGGGAGAACTATTTTAATCATTAGAGCTATTCACCAATATTTTTAGGTCCATGATGAGACTGTATTTCCTGCCCCCTTAAAATTAGGCATAGGCATATGACTTGATCTAGCCAATGAAATGAGAGAAGTGATTATGTCATTTAAGGCAGAAGCTGTAAGCTTTAAGAGTCAGACTCACCACATCCCCTTTTCTGGCCTAAGTGATTATGGATGTATGTGTCACCCTGGGTCCTCAAGTGGCTACAATGAAGAGGTACCCCCTGCTGACTCAGGGTGGAAATTTAGAGTGAAAGAGAAACAAATCCTTCTTGTTCTAAAGCACTAAGAGGGTAGTTTTCAGAAAAATATAGCCTGTTCTAACAATTGTGTATGAGTCATAAAAATGTATTCAAGTCCATGGAACTGAATAAGAGCACCTATGGTGTGAGTGTTCATGGGCTGAGGGCTAAGCCCCGCAGTGTCCCAACACTTAAAGGTAAAAAAGAAAAAGAAGGTCCAGGGAAGGAGATGGAGAAGTAGCTGCTGCTGAGGAAAATTAAGAGATCACTCGAAGAAAATGACTCAAGAAAGAGGAAGCAATCGACTATGTCAACTGCTACATTTTGGCTAAGAAAGATGAAAATTAGGAAATGAGCAACAGATTTGACAACATGGATGTTACTGGTGATTTTGACAAGAGAGATTTTGGGAAGAGGTGGGAACAAAAGTATGCTCGTTTTGGGTTCAGGAATGAATGTTATAAAAAGAATGAGGACAGCAAATATAGACTACAGACAAGATAGGCAAAAAATTTTCAGTTAAAGGAAGCAAGAATGGAGGAAGTCAAAGGAGAGTGTTCTAAGCAATAAAAAGAATTACCCAGTAGAGAAGAAAATATTAATGATGCAGGAGAATAATGTCATTGATAGGCAGAGGAGGTGACCTAGCATTCAAATGGAGAGGCTAGAGTTTGGGCCATCATCCATGGTAAGAGAAGAGAAAGCAAACTATAAAGGTACAGGTGCAGATGGGGTAGTAGGTGTTTGGCGAGGTAAAAGTTCTCCTTTGATTGGTTTAATTTTTTCAATGAAGTTAAAAGTAAAACCATTAGCTAAGAGTAAGGATGCTGAAGGTGAGGAGGGTCTCCAAGGTTCTACATGTTCTGACTGCTCCCTGCCACTTCCCTGACCTCCTCTCTTACCACTCACCCCTACTTTCTCCATTCTAGCTGCACTTTCTTCCTTGCTCTTCCTTGAACACACCAAGTACACTCCCGTCTCAGGACCTTTGCACAAGTAGTTCTCAGTGCCTGAAATGATCTTCCCTTGAATGTCTACATGGCTTACTCCCCTACATCCTCTTGTTCTCTGTTTAAATGTCATTTTATCAGTGAAGCTTCCCAGATTAGCCAATCAAAAACACAGCCCCCTCCTTCCTACCTCTATCACTCTCTATTCTTTTATCTACTTTATTATCTGTCATTACCTTTATTACATGTCTAAAAAATATATTTGGTTGTCTTTTGTTCTGGATCTTCCATGTCTTTAGAAGTTAAACTCCATGAATACCAATACTTCGCATTTTGTGGAGGGAGGAAAAGGTCTAATAAAAAGCCTAGGAGAGTGGGAGAGTTAAGAGAGCAGAGTAGGATTTTCATGCAGCTCTCAAGGCCTACTAAGGTTAATGGTTGTGAATTTAAAGCATCTTCTTAAAATATGCCAATATTTAGAATTTTCTTGTTTTCTACCTGGGAAAAGATTCCACTTTATGAGCAAACAGGAGAGGTAAGGAGAAAAAAAAAAAAAAGACATGAGATTCCTAATTAAATGCTTTGGATCGTCACTTGAATGGAGTTGAAGAAAGTGTTCCAAATCCCCAGAGCCTGATATCATAGCTAACTTCTTTGCTCCCAAAGTACTTTTTCATACCCACATCATCCATCCCCTATTAGACACTGGTATTTTCTTTTTAGGGAATTCAAAGGAGCAGTCTGGACCAGGAACTGACTTTTTCACTACAAAAGGCTGGACAACAGAAAAGAAGCTGCCTTTAATTATAGCTTTTTGAGTCTCTCTCTATAAAGCTGAGTGTTTGATTTGTGCCTTTTAAGATGGAGCCACCTTGCAGATGGGGACAGTCTTTGTTTGTAACATGTCTAATTTATACATAAATTTAGTTTTACAATAGTGGTAATTGTTTCCTCATCACTTGCTGAGAGAGAAAATGTATTATCTAGAGCAAAAGTGAACTACATCAAGGTAATATGCTTTCCTTCTAGGACTTATCTTGAGTTTCTCTGCTCACAAAGGATATGGTTTTGGTGCTTCTGACCCTTGGTATTTTAATTAATTATTGTCTTGCATTTCTTCTAAAGATTCGGTCCAACATCATTGATCAGCCTTCAGAGGAGTGCAATATGAATGGATCCCCACATCTCAGTGGCTTATAATAACAAAGTTTGAATCCCACTCAAGCTATACGTCCATCATGGTTGGCTGTCAATCTGTTTCATGTCATCTTCACTCTAGGACCCAGGATATCCTGGCAGAAATATTTGGAATGTGGCTGGTCAGTAACAGAGAAAAATGAGTATGGCAAAATGCACTGCTCTTAGACTTTTGCATGGACGTGATCCACACCACTTCTTGTACTCTGCTGACAGAAGCAAGTCTCATGGCCAAGTATGACTTCAATGGGTTGAGAAAGTAGAATATTCTCTCAGGAAAGGCAAGCAGATATTGGTAAATGGTAATGCAATCTATCAAGGAAGCCTCCCCCTGTCTTCCCAGGTAGAGTTCAGTCACTGCAAAATTCAAGAGATGACAAAAAAGCCAAAAACATACAGTGAAGAAAGGAAAGTCTCTTCAATAAATGATGTTGGGAAAACTGGAAAGCCACCTGCAAAAGAATGAAACTAGACTGTCTTCTATCACCACACACCAAAATTAACTGAAAATAGATTAAAGGCCTGAATATAAGACCTGAAACAATAAAATGCATAGAAGAAAACATAGGAACAAAGCTCAAGGACCATGGACTTAAAGAGGATTTTATGAATTTGACCTCAAAGGCAAGGGAAGTAAAAGCAAAAATAAATAAATGGGACTACATCAAACTAAAAAGCTTCTGTTCAGCAAAAGAAACCATCAACAAGGTAAAGAGACAACCCTCTAAATGGCAAAATATATTTGCAAGCGATGCCTCCGATAAGGACCTAATTTCCAAAATATACAAAGAACTCATAGGACTCAATAACAACAAAAAAACAAAAGATCCAATCAAAAAATGGGCAGAGGTCCTGAACAGACACGTCTCCCTAGAGGATATACAAATGGCCAACAGATACATGAAAAGATGCTCAACATCACTAGCTATTAGGGAAATGCAAATCACAACCACTATGAGATACTATCTCACGCTTGTTAGAATGGCTATAATGAACAGGACAAGTAATAAATGCTGGAGAGGATATGGAGAAATAGAATCCCTCATACACTGCTGGTGGGACTGCAGATTGGTACAGCCACTATGGAAAACAGTATGGAGGTTCCTCAAAAAACTAAGAATTGATCTACCATATGATCCAGCAATCTCTCTACTGGTTATTTACCCCAAAGACTTGAAAACCCATATCCAAAAAGATATTTGCACAGCGATGTTCATAGCAGCATTATTCACAGTGGCCAGGACATGGAAGCAACTGAAGTGTCCTATAATAGATGATTGGCTAAAGAAGCTGTGGTACCCATATACAATAGAATATTACTCAGCCATAAGAAGAGATGGATTACTGCCATTTGTAACAACATAAATGAACCTTGAGATAATCATACCAAGCGAAATAAGCCAGACAGAAAAAGTTGAAAATCACATGATATTAATTATATGTGGGATATAAACCTAAAAGCAACAAATGAACAGGACAACAAAGAGACTCATGGACATGGACAATAGACTAGTGGTTACCAGAGGGTAGAGGGGAGGAGGGGGCAATAAATAAAATGTTAAATAAATAAATAAATCTAAAAAAATTAAAAATACAAAATAAAAATAAAAAAATTCAAGAGAGTGGCTACCTTTGGGAGATTGGAGGTGGGGCATGATTGAGAAAAGGTATGCAAGGGGCTTCAAAATTATTTATTGGTGATATTCTCTTTCCTAAGCTTGGCGACAAGTGCATTTGGTGTTTGTTTTTATTATTCTTAACATAGAATTTATACATCCTATATGTATACTGTGAGAGTGTGTGTGTGTGTGTGTGTGTGTGTGTGTGTGTGTGTGTGTGACTATAAAAACAATAGATCACTCTGGATACTTTGTGGTGAGTGGACCAAAAAGGTCAAGGGTAGAAGCAGGGAAACCAGCTAGGAGGTTTTCACAGTAAACCAAATGAAGTATGATCAGAGCTTAGGCTAGAGTAGAAGCAATGGAGATCAGAGAAAGAGGTTGAATTCATGATCTATTTTGGAGATAAGCCAATGAAAAATTAGAGGAAAAGATAGGAAATAAAAATGATTACTAATATTTTCATCTGCATTACTGGGTGTGTGGAGATGTCATTAATTGGGAAGAGGAAGATCAAGAGAAAAAAAGGTTTGCTGGGAACAGACAAGAATTCTTTCTGCCTATTTAAGTTTGATGCTTCGGAAACATTAACACTGAAGATACCAAGTAGATAAATAGTGTAAGAATTTGGGAGAGATGTCAGGGTTAAAATATAAATTAGGGAGTCATGAGAATAGAAGTGAGATATTTCATCGTAATGTTAAAAGATATGAAATATTTAGACGTATACAAGAGCTAGCTAGTTATATAAATTGTGGTATTCCTAATGGAACATCATGTAGCCTTTAAGCAAAGGTATAGACTCACACAGGCTGATATCCTTTCTTAAATTTTGCATTCGTGATTTGCCTTACTCTTTTACTATTATTACCACTTATGCAATTTGCCCCACATAGCATGGTAATTAATGCTCATCAAGATTACTGGTTCTCTTCACCTTCCAGACACCCACAACATTGATATTAGGCATAATAACCTAAATTGTTTTAGTCAGTGAAATGTGAGCAGAAGTGACACATCTGAAAATGTATTTATTTTACACTCATTGCTGAAATACAAGTTCGCAATGCATATTGTTCTGGGTTTACCATTGTGTTCTAAAAACATTCAATGTATTTCTCCATCGTCTTCGGGCTTGTAATGTTGGAGAAGACACCTGTATTTGCCATTTCTTTCTGGTAATCTGTCTTTTCTCTTTTGAAATATTCTTGTCTTTTTGGCTTTCTGAAATATTACTTAGATATTCTGAGGTAAGGATTTCTTTTTATTTATCCTGCTTGAAGTATTTTGAGAATCTTGAGTCTAAAGATTGATATTTTTTAATAATTCTGTTCTCAGTTCTCAGCACTTATCTCTTAGACCATTTCCTCCTCCCATTTTCTCTCTGCCTTCTTCTAAAACTCTAATTTGATGTACGTTGAACTGTTCCTCTCTCTCTCCTCCTTGACTCTTAACCTCTTTATATATTATCTAACACAATCTCTCTGAGCTGCAATTGGATATCTTCTAGTTAACTAACACTCTCCAATCCTGTTGAAACCGTATTTTCATGTTTCACATTTTCATATTTTCTCTTTATTTTCTTCTTCCATTACTTTATCATGAAAATTTTCATGTTACTGCATTTGTTTTATCTCATATCTACCTGTATCCACCGCATCATCTATTCATCATTCCGTCATATTTTGATGCATTTAAAAAGTACACATCAACCCCATGCACATTAGCAAACATATATACTATTAATTAAGTTAATATTTGTTTACAGTTCTTTCATATTTTTTAACTAACCAGCTTAATAAAATCTAATAGCTTCTTGTTCTTTGCTCATAATTATAAACCTCTAATATTTCTTTAAACATATTAAACATATTCTATGTGATAATTCAGAAACTCTGTTTCTGTGATCTGTTTTTTTTTCTCTTCTGGTTCTCACTCATGCATGGCCTCTTGTTTTCCTTACATTCTGGAACATTTTTGTTTAAGAGTTCATTATTTATAAGCTTTAAGAGAATCCTTTGATTCCTGGATTTAACTAGCATTCTTCTTTCATTTGTTTCTCCCAGTTGCTTTATGCGCCCTAACAACCCAGGATCATTTAAATTAAATTCTTCCTCTGGAATACTATGAATTATATTTTGCTTCCCATCTATCATCGAAGTCAAGACAGGCACATTTTCATATTTTCTCTTTATTTTCTTCTTCATTACTTTATTATGAAAATTTTCATGTTACTGTATTTGTTTTATCGCATATCTACCTCTGTATCCACCGCATTATCTATTCATCATTCCGTCATGTTTTGATGCATTTAAAAGTACACATCAACCCCGTGCACTTTAGCAAACATATATACTATTAATTGAGTTAATATTTGTTTACAGTTCTTTCTTTTTAGAGAATAAAATTCTGTTTTGTAAGTTTCAAAACCAAGATATAAAACATTAACATAACACCAGGTTTCTCACGCCCCTTCCCAGTCAGTCCATAACACCTCTTTCCAACACTGGAGGTATCAGCTGTTCTAATTTTTCCACCTTAAATTAGTTTAGCTTCTTCTAGAATTTCATATAAATAGAATCATGTAGTTCGTTCTCTTTCGTGTGTGGCTTCCTTCACTTAGCATAATGTTTTTGAGACTTATCCATGTTGTTAAATGTGTCAGTGGTTTGTTCCTTTTTATTGCTATTTTATTGCTATTGTATACATATACCACAATTTGTTTATCCATTCTTGTGTTGATGAACACTTGAGCTGTTGCCAGTTGGGAGCTATTATTAATAAAGCTTCTATGACATTTGCATACAGGCATTTTTTGAACATACGCTTTCATTTTTCTTAGGTAAAGACCTCGGAAGTAGAATTGTTGGGTCATAGGTAGTCTTATAAGAAATTTCCACACCATCTTTCAAAGTGGCTATACTATTTTATACTCCCACCAATATTATATGGCAGCACCCATTTTCTCTTTCTGCATGGTGGTTTTATTTCCTACTCACTCTTTAAGATCCATCCTTTTAGAATCTGATTTTTCTATGGGAGTTTCCTATTACATTCCCAGCTTGGGTGGGCCCTAGATGTCATCTACTGCTCTGTGCCCTGACATCAATCAAAACAGAGATTAAAATCCACCAAAGTTGAGCAAATATTCTTAGGATAAAAGCCAGTTTCAAGGATGTACCTCTAGGATTCTTAATTTTATTTCATTTTGGCATCTGCCAATTTCTTACTTGTTTACAAGATCTTTAAAGCATTGAAAATATAAAATTATCCACAAATTTTAGTTATTTGTTAATGGGAGAGATTCATCTCCCATTTAATGGAATTTTAATTATCATAATCGGCAGTCTCTAAAATATACTCTTTAAAATGTAAATCAGATCACATCATACCTCTGATTAAAATTTTCCAGTGACTTTATATGGTACTTTGAACAAAACTTCAACTTCTTATTTTGCTCTTAAAGGCCCTATCTACATGATATGACCTAAGTGTATTTCCACGATTCCATCTTAAAACATTACACTCCTGCTATATTGGCCTTCTTTCTGGTCCTCAAATCACGCAGCTTTTCTCTACCTTAGGTCACTGCTGATTCCTTCACCAGGCTGCCTCTTTCTCATTTTTAATGTCTCTAACTTTGTCATTTGAAGTAGCCCCCTCACTACCAATCACTCTTTACCCCCAAAGTCTGTTATTTTCTCAGAGCTCTAATCACCATAAGAAATCATATTATTATTTACTTATTTATTTGCTTGTTGTATGTCTTGCCCTATTAAAGAATGTAAATACCATGAGAGTAGAGATTATGTCTGTTTCACTTCTGTTTTTCCAGTGCCTAAAACTGTACTTGTAACTAGAAGTTAACAATTTAAGAATTTAAATGAAGAGTTGTTAGATGAATGAGCAAATGAATACATTCTGCAGGGACTACTCATATATATGTATGTTCACTATAAAGGTAGTCATGCATGAATATGTGATTATTAAATTTTTATTTAAAAAAATAACCTAATTTCCTTTTATTTCTCCTTTACCTGGTATTATTTGAATTGTTAAAAATTATATATGTGCATATTTATTTATGAATCACAGGGCCATTCTATTTATTGTCTAAAAGAAACACTGATTTTCAAAGGGTTTAGAACCACTATACTAAGTGCTCAGGATCCTCTATACTCTAAGCACCAGACTCATATTTGTCTAATGTTCTACCAAATAGATAGCCCTCAGTAATTACATGGCATTTTAAATTTAACATGTCCAAAGCAAAACTCATCATGTGGCTCTACAAAACTTCCTCCCTTGGTTCCCAAGCATTATGCTCTTGTTTACCATAACCCACTCCCTATCATTTAATCAGTGGTCAAGTATTACCTTTCTGCCTCCTCAATATCACACGATTGTCTATTCCTTTCCATTCCATTAACATGCCTTAATTTAGATGCTCATCATCTTACCCCTGGAACCTTGCAACCTTCTCCTTTTGGGTCTACTACTACCCTTATGTCATTTCTTATTCATAGACTATATACATATTAATCATATTATGGAAATCAAACAACAGAGAGGCTACTGTACATGAAATTGACCATATTATGAAATTCATATTACACAGTAATCATTCTAAAGTTTCAAATCTGATCACATCTCTGGCCCCACATTGCCTACCAAAATAAGTCCATTCTCTTCAGCATGACTATGTCACCAATTGTAACCAAGTTCCATCTTAGTTCAGTCTCTTCCCTGACATGCCACCCATGCCCCTATATTTCAGTCATACAGACCAAATCTTCAGTTCTCATAATATGCTCTTATGTGCCTGAAAACCTTTGAACATCTTATTTCTTCCATCAGAGTCATTCCTACCCCCACCATCTCTTGCCTGCTGATGGAATCTATAGTTATCATTCAAGTTTAGCTCAGTCATCATTTCCACTGTGGAGTTTTCCCCTCATCTCATCAGGCAGAATTGCCTGGGTCTTTTCTCTTCCATGCCCTTGTATCTTTAAACTCACCGTGCTGTATTGTAAATCCTTATGTGCATCTCCCACCTATAATACCAACATCTCATAAAATCCCAAGCAGCCCAGTGTTCATAAGATACTAGACACATGAAAGATATGTAACAAATATTCCTTGAGTAGATTTATGTATTTTGCACTTGTATGGTATCTTTCTTCTAAGGAGTATCATTTCCAGTCTCTGGTTTATGAGCTTGAATTAATATTTCTCAATAATATTTCCCCATGGTACTTTAGACCATTGTGCTCATGCTTCTTTTATAGGTCCTTAGAGTAGAATTTAATTAAACCATACTTACTCAGTAGAATTACTGCATATCTACCATGGCAGAGCAATCTGGGCTTGAAAAAAAAAACAAACAAACATAAAAAGACACACTCCCTAGCACTGTGAAGCTCACAGTCTTATGGGGACATGATTGCATCATAAAACTTTAGAGCTAGAAGAGACTTTTGAATTTCAACCCAGCCCTTCATTTTACAGACGAGGAGATGAGTGAGGAGAGACTTCGAAAGCAGATTGTAGTAGAGCTAGACAAGAACCAAAATATTCTCATAGGAATCATACCCCCATACCCCCACACACACACAGTAGGAGAATGCTATAAAGTACGTAAAACATTCCTATTTAGCTGGTAAGTGAAATCTATTTTAAAAATTGGGAACACTAGTAAAGAAAAGTGATGAGATCATGTGTAGCCTTTGACAAGTAATTTAAAGTCTGTGCCTTAGTTTCCTCATATACAAAATAGGAATAATATTGGCTACCTTGCAGATTAGTGTAAAAATTATAAATGATGCATGTAAAATACTCTATCAGCTAGAGATATTTTGGTTGCAAGCAACATAAAACCCAATTTATAGAATCTTAAATAAGAGATTATTTTTTCATATTAAAAGTCTGGAGGTAGGTGGCTGCTGGCATTAGTCCAGTAGCACATGTTGCTAAAAGTTTGTTGAACTTTTCTTATGTCTGTGACCTCATGGTGGCTACACCCCTGTTAAAGGTCCAGATATCATGCCTGTACTCATGGCAGGAATGAGGGGAAAGGAGAAAGGTCCTGCTAGACACATCTATCTCTTTTATTGGGACAGAAGTTAACCTAGGAATGCCCAGCAGAATTCTGCTTGTTTTCTGGGCCCTGTGCCATCATATCATTATCTCTAGCTAGACAAAAAACTACAAAAAGCAAGTATTTGGCTTTTAAGCCTCTGTAGTGAGGGTGTCAAGGGGAAAGGAGTTGGGAATAGCTTTTCATAACTGATTAACAGGACCTTCCACAAGAACCTACCATATAAGAAAATGCTTAATAAAAGATAGCTATTGAAATTCTCTTATTTAATTTTAATTCCCATCCTCCACCCCTTCCCCCTTTGGCAGCTATTAGCTTGTTCTCTATATCTATGGCTTTGTTTCTGTTTTGTTTATACTTTTTTTTTTTTTTTGAGATTCCACATGTGGTATTTGTCTTTCTCTGTCTGACTTATCTCACTTAGCATAATCTCCCCTAGGTCATAAAGATTTCATTCTTTTTTTATTTCTGAATATATTAGAATTCTTAAAAAAAAAAACAAAAAACAAAAAACCTGTGAGGTTTGCTCTGAACCCATGTAGTCATCTTGATCTCTGTGCCCTTTAACAATGAATTCTCATTACAAAGAGTGAACAAGAAAGTATTATCTGGTTTTGGTGAATGGTTTGTGGCTCCAATGCACCACTTGCTATTCACATCTTACATAGTTCTTGAGATTGTCACAGGATTATGGGAATTTGGTGACTTGGGTCATGAACTCCATTATTTTGACATTAGACTTCAAGTTAAAGATCCAAAATTAAGCTCGTCTTCATATCTATTTTTAACATCTTGGATTTGGAAGGAGATTAGATGAAACCCCAAAATACATTGATGATTGTGAAATAATGGAAATGTAAGTAGAAGCATGAAGAATCAATGTCTTTATCATTCTTACCAGTTTAAATAAAATGACAGACTATTCTCAGAGTCAAAAATAATTCAAGATTTAATTGACAAAGGTATTTTAAGGTTCTGTCTTTTTCTGTTTTCCTCCTGCCTTGGTGAAGCTATGAATTATGTTGCAAGCATTCAGCATCTTGAAATAGTAGTTACTAAGACAACGTCTCAAATTAAGAATTAATTTGATATTTTAACATTCTCCTGCATGCACATACAAACATATTGGTATTGTGCTTCTCATTTTGCCTTAGCATACATAATGTCTCCTAAGAGAACCCTGTATATTTTTTAGATTCTGAAAATTAATGTTTTCATAAGTAAGTAGAATCCTTTAAACATAATAAAGGATCAACTTTTTAAGAGAAAGCTATTTATTGCATGTGTCAGAGTCATATTATATACTTGTTAGTAGGTCTCCAGGCTGGCTTCCACCAAATTATGATAAACAGCTACTTTTATCTAAAAGTTGATTCCAGAGATCCCATGATTATTTGTTAATGGTCCCTTGGCTTATTTTCTGTATGCTTTTCTTAATTTCTTGTTGTGCGCACGTGAGGTTTCCGTAAAGTGGTTAATTATGCATCTCAGATTTGAACTATGTAAGAGCTGGCAGGTGCTACCTCTGATGGGAAATAAAGATTCTGGGAAAGTTGCTGCTCTCTGTGGAAACATAAGCCTTCCCGCAGAAGGTTAGGGGCGTCAGACCATAAAGAAAACACAACTCAATTTACCTACGTGACTTATAGAGAATCAAAGCACAAATCAGCTAAGTCACTTTCCCAAGACTGTAAACTAGTAGTGGCAGAGGCAAAATTAAATGCTAGGTCCTCATAAACTTGAAACTCTTTTACACCTTTTTATGGAGATAATATGGCAATGGTCCTCTCTCCGTCAGCATGACTACATACCTCTTGGCGAGGTGTCAGGCACTGTGCTTGGTGCTAGGGATACAAAAGGGACAAAGACACGGTCTTGCTCTTAAAGAGTTCATGATCTTTGGAATCTCTGAGAGGAATGAGAAAACTGGGACAGCCCTGATTAAGGTAGAATAGGCTCTGCACACTTAACTGAGAGATCGGTAGAGAGGATGGTGATTTAAATTAAATGAAGCCTCTTTTCTTCCTGATTCTATCTTCTCTAAACAATCTGTCTTCAAAAGGTCATGTAATGGCTTTCTGTCCAGCAGACAGAAAAAAATGAATCTTGGCTCAGCCACTTACCTCTTTGCATCTCTATTTATCTATAAATAAGGATGGTAATAATGTTTAACCTCTAGAGCTGCGACAGTGTAGTAACATAGAGCCTCTCATTTGCGCATTAAGGGAGAACTTACTATTCACCAGGTAGTCTTCAGAGAATCTAATTTTTCTCTTATATTTATCCTACCTAGTTTTTCTCCCTCAAACGATATGCCCTTCAAGGTTACAAGAAAACTTTCCTCAGTATTCTTCCTCTTGTGCCTCTTGGGTCTTCCTACTCCTAAAGTTGTTGGCGATGCAAAACCCTTAGAAATCACAAGAGTGAAGAATGGGTTAGGGGTTAGGGTGGGGACAGCTCAGTTGGCTGTGTGAAATGGGGAGATGGGAGGAAAGTTGTAGCGGCAGCCAGTGCAGTCTCCTCAGCCATGATTGAAGTGTGACTGCCAACTCTTTAGTCTGGGCCAACTCTAGAGCAGGATGGATGAATAGAGAGCCTTCAGCTTTAGTGTTCAATGGAAACTCTATCCCTATTTTTCAGCCCCCGCCATATGAGCACCAACAGGGGCTGGTTTAGCATGATTTAGGCAAATGTCATTCTCTCCACTGGGAATAGTTGGAAACTTCCTAGGCTTTTTTTTTTTTTAATGTAAAATGATGGTTTACTTTATTATAAAAAGAATACATGTCATTTTTTAAACCAGGAAAAGAAAAATGTTGAAATATAAACAATTAATATTTTGAAATTTCACCATCTTTTAAACACAAGCATGGCAGTGAATTGTTGAAAAAAGGTTTGATAAGTGAATATCAATATTTCATCACCGTTTCATGAAAAATGCTTTTCTTGGCTTAAGTTTTAAAGTGTCACAATAATAATAAATATTTTGGATTATACACTTGCATCATTTCAGATATCTTTATTGGTATGTATATAATTCTATGTATTTAGTATAATACGTATATTTCATGCTTATAAATTTGGCAAATATAGTCAAGGACGTCTTTGATCTGTAATCATAATAAATTAATATCCAGTGCTCTGTGCTTTCTGGACATTGTATAATACAAAAATAAAGGCCCTCAAAGAGCTCACAGTCTAGTTGGGGAAACAACTATTTCATTGCTGCCAGAAACTGACCTCATTGTCTTGCTAGCAGCTACTGATTATGGTCCAAGATTCTAAAAAAAGACATCCCAACTCACAAATCAACTCCAAATTATAGAAGAAATACAGTTGCACATTTACCACCAGATCTATTGTCTTCTTTTTCTATCTATGATGCTATACCATACACCACCCACTCAAGAATAAATGTAGTATTGCCAAGACTTTGTCCTACTCACACAATAAGATGTAGGATTGAGAAAATTATTCACATGGTCAAGCCATTTGGGCTTTTAAATTATCAGACTATTTACTCATAGAAATTTTGTCCTGAATTACCTAAATATCTACCTTGGTTCTTTCATTCGTTTTAGAAGTACACCCATAATATAAGATTGAGTCATATTCAAAAGGATTTTTGTTTATCCTCTTATCTGGTACACTAGAAAAGAGAGGCATATTTATCCAAATTGGAGTTGCTTGGCAACTGCATCAGCTTTCCATTCTAGTTAACCAGCTGTGGATGGAGCCTGTTAGAGTCCAAAGACTGAGTTTACACTCACATATTCACAAGAGGCCTAGACCTAAGGTCAGTGACTGAGCTCTGATCTCAATAGACTCATTGCTTCTTGCATTTATAAGATAATAGGCCCTCAGATTTGGAAGGCCCAAAATGTTATTTAATCTAAGTGCCACCCGTCTCTAACTTCACTGCAGAGGTCTGGACCAACCACTGTATGAACATCTGCCAAGTTTTGTGAACTATTAAACTCAAAACTTTTTTCAACAGTGCACTAGCATGCTTGAGTTTAAACAGATGGCGAGGTTTCCAAATATTAACATGTTTATATTTCAACATTTTTTGTTTTCTGATTTTTTTGAAAAGGACATGCATTCTTTTCACAATGAATAAAACCATTATGTTTATCCCATCTTTGGATGATTTTTACCCATTAAAATTTTTCCTTATACTGAGAAAAAATCTCTTTACTTACTTTCCCCATTAAAGATAGTTTACCTCTTGGTGCATTATAGATCAAATCTAATTTCTTTCCCATATTACAGCCTAGCAACATTTTATTTTCATCTAAGTTTGTCTTCAGGCTAAATTTTCCATTTCTCTAATCAGACTTCACACAGATAGTGTCTAGTGCCATCACTCCATTAATGCAACTCATTAATGCAGGACCCGTTTGATACAAATAATTGTCTTTTTCACTTTTAGATGCCATCTCTGAAGTCCACACCCACTGTATCTACCTAACCTTCACTCATTTCACTTTTTCCACTTTTTCCCTGCTATGAGTAATGGTTTCCTCTTTATTAAAACTCCTGCCTGTAGAGTCCGTAACTTCACCCTCAGGAGTGACTAATGGTGGGAATTATAGGCATCATAGTAGACTGATAGGGGAAATGTATGGGGTAACCGTGATATCCATTTATAAGAAATCACTAGCTTTCTGTGTTTTCCTTGTGGTAACTCACTTTCTGATTCTATTGTTATCCCATTAACATGGATCCGCCTCTTACAAAAATGAACAAAAGCTCCTGATTGGGAATAGGCAGGCAAAAACATTCAATTTCATACTTATAAGTAATAAGATGTACCTCAATTATAGTGAATTATTTACTACATCATGCCCAAAATCATGCTTTGGGGAAGAGGATGAGGGTTGAAGATTTCCAATGCCAGTTTTCAGTTCCCAATGAAAACATCCAAGTTATTTTTAATGTAAAAGATAACAGCAAAGTAGTTCAGAATCTCTTATGTTTGTCCCTATTCTGTTAGGTAACAAATTTAAGTTCATATCATTAATCTTGTATAATTATCCTTTTTCCTAATAAAATCATAATTAACTAGATTCTTATTAAAAAAGTAATAGCTGAAATTGGATTTTTTTTTTAAGTATAACAAAAAAGCAAGCCTTCCAAATTTCCACATCTTTTTCAGTGCTATTCAGAAACAATCATTAATTGTATTTACCTGTGTGTTCTTCCAGACCTCATTTTCTACACACATATGTACATGTATGTGTTTTTTTTCCCCTTGGAGATCTTTCCGTATTAGACAGGGAGACTTGCCACATTCTTTTCAATACTTATTTACTCCTATATGAATGTACAATATCTGATTTAATGAGCCTCCTATTAGTTGACATTTAGCTTGTTTCTAGGACTCACAATTAAAAGCGATTATTTTAACTTAATTAATTCAAAATGTATAACATGTACCAAGTGCCAAGCATTTTATAAAAGTGAGCTCATTTAATCTCTAAAATAACCCATTGAGGTAGATACTAATCTCATCATCTCCATTTTATAGATAAGGAAACTCAAAATAGAGCAATAAAATGACTTGTCCCATGTCACACGGCTGTAAAAAATAGAGCTAGAATTCAAACCCGGGCTACTCTGGTTTAAGACTCGATGCCAAGCTTCAATGGGCTTTGATTCCTCTCCATTGCTGCAGCACAATTATCTATTCCTGAAGCAGATCAGTTGCTAGGCATAAGGAATGAAAGATGCTTTTAGTAGCCAGTATTAGTATGTGAAAAAACTGAGAAAGAAGAGAAAAAATAAATGGCAAAATGTATCCATAGCCACTTCCATTCCACTCTCCCATGCTTATTCTCAACAACCTCTGCAAAGCTTCTTGAAAGGCAGACAGGCCAAACCATCCTCAGTGATAAATTCCCCTGCAAGCGTGAAGTCACGTCAACCAGACATATTGAAGGAGTGGAGGTGACAGCCCAAAGAGCATGAGCTTTTAAATCCTGCAGAAAAACAGTGCAGATACTAACCCAATTTTGTACAAAGCTTCGTTAGGGACACATGATTTTAAGTTAAAGGTAAATAATCTAATCAAGACTTTTTAAAAGAAGAATTTGTCTCAAGAAATCTTTTTATCAGAGCCACAATTATAGCTTCTGAATCTGAAGAGAAGCAATTTTGTTGCTCTGAAAAGCTCAAAAGCCACAATGCACTCAATTCTTTTTCCCAGAAACAGAGCAATTTGTTCTCTGGTGCCAGTTTTTATATTTCCTAAAGATGACATTGCATGCTGCCAGTAGTAACAGTATTTCAATTTCAAAAGACTTGAGTAGGACCTTGTCAATGCTTTGGGTTTTAAATTTGACAAACTCTACCCTTCCATTCCCAAATGGTAAATATAAAAAATATCTGCCAATTTCTTTGAGTACGTGTAATGCTAATTAGATCACTGCTCTAATTTTATTTCTGGCCATTGGTATAGCTATAGCTTTGCTGAAATATTAGTAATGACAAAATTGTTTGCACATTTTTGAAAGTGTGAGACTATAAATCACCTTGAGAGAAATCACTTTAATCAGAACATGAGAGCTACATCTGAACAATTTGTTTTACTGTTGTACACTATTGGTGGTAGAAAGGCAATTTGAACTTCAAAATGAAAAAAACTTATAGACAATAAATGCAGCAAGGGAGTTTATGCAAAGTTAATGCAACTCTTGAATCAGGTAGTCAAAAAGAAAAATTCAGAAAATTAATGTCTCATCTGAGGAACACAAATTTGATGATCTGAATAAAGAAAAAATGTTTCCAAGATTTAGAATATTTTACAAATAAATTTCCAGAAATATTAGAAAGTTTTGAAATTTTTCTTGATATTTCCTTTGACAACCGCAGAGGCCAGACCCACCAAGATTCAAAGTCAGCTGTCCCCCCAACTTCCATCTCCCAGTTCTGATAGCTCCACTCCCATCTAGTGTGACCTCTTTAAGAAATCACATGAGATGCACACTCCAAGAGGGGATATGAGCTCTCAGTGGCCATTTTAATCCTCTGCTTCTTCACCATCCAATAAGTATGTATGTACCATTTTTCTATTGGAATAAAATCATAACTGATGAGTACATCTACATCAGAAATACCAACTACAGTAGTCAGCCTTATCCCCAGGGAATACATTCCAGGACCTCAAGTGGATGCCTGAAACTGGGTAATACCAAACCCTATATATACTATTTTTTTCCTATACAAACATATCTAAATACATACATACATACATATGATAAAGTTTAATTTATAAATTGGACACAGTAAGAGATTAACAATAATAACTAATAATAAAATAGAAGAACTATAATAATATACTGTAATAAAAGTTATATGAATGTGATCTCTCTGTCATAACCCATCTGATAACCTTGATGGCTACTAAGTGACTAATAGCTATGGAGCATCTATAGCGTGAAAACTCTGGACAGAGGGATGATCTACCTCCCAGGCAGGACAGAATGGGACAGCATGAGATGTCACCACAATACTCAGAACACCATGAAATTTAAAACATGCGTTGTTTATTTCTAGAAATTTCCATGTAATATTTTCAAGCCTTGGTGGACCCAGGTAACTGAAACCGCAGAAGGCAACACCACAGATAAAAGGGGAGCACTGTAAGAACTGTAGACAATCACGGGGATAACAGAGTTTGGTTTTATATCATCTACTTAGGAAATAATTGTGAAAGACTTTGAAATATACCAAAAGGTTACTGGGTGTTCTCAGTGGAAAACTGTTTTGCTTAGAACACACTCTCCTGGGTTATCTGGTTCTATGCGGCTTATGTCTTTTACTGTCCTTGAGCTATTTTTTAACTCTTTAAGTTGTAGATAACAACTGCAATGCAATTATTTTTTGTTAATGAACCTACAAATTAATATGGTCAAGTGGAGAGACAATTGCTTCTCTCTCCTACCCTGCAGAAATAGCCAGCTTTGCACCTATATGCAAATTTATTTTATGGTCTACCTATGCCTCTGCTTTTTAAATTCTCCTAGGAAACAATTTTAACATTTTATTGTTTTTTTATTAATTAATAGGTTAAATAAGCTCTTTGACACATTCATTTCATATGAGTATAAAAGTCATGATTTTATATTTTATGAAAATTATCTTTAACAATTTAATAAATTATTATATTTTAGAATTTAATTAAATTTTTACATTACTCAAGCTATCACTTCATTTTGCAAGAGAACGTCTAGGTTCTCATTCCTAAGAACAGAATATAAAAATACGGTAATTTCCCTCAGCTCTGCTCATCATTCTTATCTTTCAAGTAAATTTTTTTCTTATGATTTTATATGATCTTTTGTTTCTCTTATAAATGTTTCACTCAAAGATTTCCTTGCAGGCTTCAGTCAGGAAAATTTATCAAACAGAGGCCATTATGGTTATTTCATTAGTAGAATAGGTTTTTTTTTTCCACCTTTCCTTTTTTGGGGGGAGGTTTTTTTAATACATACTTATAAATCATTGCTATTCTTCATTTTCTCTTTTTATTTTGCAATATCTAAGCCAATTCATTGGACAAAGTACAGCTAATTAACATTTATGTAGAAAGTATGTGTGTGAAATGCCCCCAAGAAGGCCTTTAAGTAATACAGGACTTGCATAATTTGTTCAGACTCTCTTGGTGGATGAATTATTGCTGAGAGTGTATTAGACATTTGAGAAAACAGAATCTGTAGTTTCTAAGAAACTTTTTAATAAATGAGTATCACAGTTCTTAGAGCAATAATTACCAAGGTCTTGTATGTTATGATAACCACACACACATGCCCTCACCCTAAAAGTACTGAGAAGGAAATACATATTTTTCTTTGATGTTGATTTAAGTTTGAGACCCCTTTTTAAATTGCAATCAATACATCCTTGATATAAGTGGAAATATTTGAAGCGTTTCTGTAATATTTGAGGATTGGGAGCAGACAGAAGACCAGCAGTTTGCAGTGATAGAATTTTATTAAATTAAAACCATCCTTGTGGAACTTACAGCTAAAGGGAGAGACATGGAAGGGAGAGACTTCAAGGACCATGCACGGTAGTTATTCCTAATAGTGAACCACAGCGCTCCCTGCATCCATAGCAATTTCTTTACAAGGGTTGAGAACCTGAGTTTATTTTTTCTTTAACTTGCTCTTTCAGGAAATCTATAAACAGGAACTGTTGTCAACTCTGATCCTTAAGCTCCCCAGGAAACAAAGTATTCATAGGAACAAATAGACTCAAGAATGCTACTTGTGTTTATAGATAAAGCAATTTTGTTAGTTTTATATTTACTAATGCCATAAATGGCAGCACTTTCTGTCATATTCTTTACTTAATAACAAAGTGATGCTTTGCATAAAAAGTATTCAGTCCTAATGTGTCCCTTTTTCATCCTCCCAATAGTTCTGCTGGTCACCTAGGCATAGAGTGGTTTTTATCAGTCAAGTCAGATCCTACCATTTAGTATCGTTTACTCGATCCCCAAATTGCCATTCTGGAAAATGACTTATAATAGTATCTATTTGACAGGGTTGCTTTGAGAATTATGAAACTTGATATGTATAAACAAGGTGTCTAGGATGCAGTAGGCCCTCAATAAACATTTATTAGCAGCTTAAAGGTCAAAGAATGATTCAAAAGCTGGTGCATTAAGGTAATTTTAGGAAATAATTCAGGAAAGATCCATTCCAATTCACACAACTCTGTCTTCCTTCTCTCAAGATAAGAAGCAGAGAGGAGCTGTTGCCTTGTAGGGAGAGAGACAGAGAAGAAAAGGGGCAAGCCCCACTTAAAGAACCAATCAACAAAATTAATATAGAAGTTCCATGAGCATTTGTTAAAAGATCTCCTGAGATGATAGTTCTTAAGGGTGGGACATATATTTCTGATGGCTCTTAAATATCCTCCAGGTGGTCTGTGAATTCCTTATAGATTTAAGAACAGTAAGAAGAATTTAAGACAGCACCTCACTGCTCTAAATAAATTTAGATCTCCCAACCCGGATAAATTATGTCCCAGAAAACAAAGGCAACCGGCTACGAAATTTGTTAAATAATTGTCAGTTGTCTTTAAGGAATCTTGGAGGATGAAAGGAATGCGAAAAAGTTAAAGATAAGGAAATATTATCTTCTTATGCATAGAGGGAAGATTCTGTGACTCATCAGTCTATATATTTAGCAGAGATTCTAGACAAAATTCTAGGGAATATTATTAAGTACATAGTTTTTAAGTACTCAGAAAATATAGCGGAATAGGCAAAAATTTTAAGGATTGATAATAGCTTATTTTAGTTAGGGAAAGAATATATACAGCAGTGCTTATTAAACTTTAATAAGCATGTGAGTCACTTGGAAATCTTGTTAAATGGTGGATTGTGATTCTGTGGGTCTGGATGGGGCCTGGGAATATATATTACTTACAAGACTATGAGAATTCTGTTTGTCTTTGGACCATGCTTTGTATAGCTAGGCTACAGAATAATATCATATACTCTTGAAAGAAATACATATTGGAGAAAAATTTATAATATTCATTAGAATTTTAAAATACGCATGCCTTTTATTATAGCAATTTTGTTTTTAGAAATTAATTCTTTCTCATTTGCATAAAGATCAAAGGATGTTCATGGTTACAATTATTTATAAAAGCAAAAGTTTGGCAACAGTCTATCAGTAGAGGAGTAGTAAATTGTGGTAAACTGAAGACTATTTTGAAACCATCAAAAAAAAAAACTTACTGTCGTGGAAGATCTTCAGATATTTCATTAAAAGAGATAATGTAGAGCATTATCCAATGTTCACTTTTTAAGAAACCAAATATATACATCAATACAGAAGGATATACGTCAATTTCAGAGTGCTTTCCTTTGAGTAAAGGCATAGAACTAGAGTAGGGGAGTGAAAAGGGAACTTTCACTTTGTAGTGTTTTTCCTCTTGTATTTTATATACTTTAACAAAGAATTTGTCTACAGTTTGTGTGATTGTTTTTAATAGAAAGGCAAGAGATGACCGATGAAAGTTGTTACAAATTCATTAAGAATCTCTTCATGAATGATGTCAAAAAGAAAACTTTTGTTTTTCTCTACTACTACTACTACTACTACTACTACTACTACTACTACTTCTACTACTTCTACTTCTACTACTATTACTCACACTACTTCTGACACCAAATGTGTGTGTTTTCCACACTAAGTATTCTGACACTAACTACCTGGAACTAGCACAGACCATACTTATTAAAGGCTCTGTCCCACAAGACTTTCCCCCACTTCAGGAGCCAATCACAAATCTGGGCCTCTAGCATATCTGAATATAAATCAGGAGTTCCCAAGACCTTCTCAAGTTTAATAATTTGCTAAAAGAGCTCACAGAACTCAAGAAAACAGTTTATTTACTATAACTGTTTTATTGTAAGGGATACAACTCAGAAACAGCCAAATGGAAGGGATGCATAGAGCAAGATATGGGGGAGGGATGCCGAGCTTCTGTGCTCTCCCTGGTGGTGTCACCTTCCCAGAACCTTGATGGGTTCATCAACTTGGAAACTCTCCAAACCCCTTCAGTTAGGGTCTTTTATGGAAGCTTCATCATGTAGGCATGATTAATTAAATCATTGGCCATTAATGATTAACTCAATCTCCATGCTCCCCACCCCTCTCTGGAGGTCCAGAGGTGGGGCTGAAAGTTCCAGCTGTCTAATCACATGCTTGATTCCCTTGGCAATCAGCTTTAATCCTTACAGGCTTTCTAAAAGTCACCTCATTAACATAAATTTAGTTATAGTTAACTGGGGCTTGCTATGAATAACAAAAGACACTTCTTTCCCCTTTATTGCTTTCTTACTATGTCAGGAACTAAGGACAAAAAACAAATAATATAACAAAAAATATTCCTATCACTTTACCGCTTAAGAGATTATAAGGGTTTCAGGAGCTCTGTGCCAAGAACAAGGAACAAAGATGCCTGGAAACATTGACCATATCTAAGAGAATGAAATTGATTTGGGATAAATATTAAGCCCTACTCTTAAATTTAAAAATCCAACAAGTAAAAAATGAGGGAAATATGGATTAATAACATCTCATTTGACAAGACAGAGATTTTAGCTGACTGACACTCCAAATAAGCTAAGAATATAATTTGGCTGCCACACACATTTGATCACATAGTTAGAAAAAGGTTTCTCATGATTCCAACTAGAACCAGAAGGGAATTTTCATGAAGAGAAATTTCAGATCTCTATAAAGAACTGTAGCCTGTCTAACCAAAAAATGGATTGTTTTGTGAGGTCTTGTATTCAAGCAGAGAACTACCTCTTGCCAGATGACATAGAAAAGCATCAGGTACACAACCTTTAAGGCAATTATGGAATTCTAAAAATGTACAATTTTATGACGTGAATTAACAATTAACTCATGATTTTTAATATTTATAAACTAGATGTGATATGATACTCTAAACAAATAATTTTATTCATTTGATCAATTCCATCGAAAATGATAGTTTTACAATATGAATGAGATGTAGAGTCAGTGGTCCAAGGGATTTCTACCTCACTGAATGTGGTGTATACTTCTTTATTAAAGGTACTTCCTTAAATTCCAAACCTGAAAGAGATGATGAACATCTAGTCTAAAACAATCTCACTGAAAATGAAATATAATTGTGTGGTGAAGCAGAAAGAATCCTTTGTATTCAACCTCAGCCTTACCCCAGTGGGGGTGAGGAGAGCTGCTTTTCATTCCTACTCCCTTCTACCCTGGCCACAACAATGCTAGGGCACCTACCATCAAGGATGGCTGGTGACATTTGAGATACTGGTAGTAGAGGTGTAGCAATTCCTCTACCATACTTATGTCCTACTCTGACCATAGTTTTGATTGATGTTTCAGAAACAAAATCTCTCACCTCCTAGGCAATGAAGATCAGAGCTGTCGATAAATTTTCTGCCCTGTACCTAGCCCCTAGTTGAGGACCATACTTGGTACTATGCCTGTCGACTTTACTGATGTTAATGGGAGTTTTCCAGCCCAAACATTTCATGTTGCCCTTACATAAAACTAACGTGCCATGAATTTATTTTTTTAACCATTCTTCCACTAAAAAAAAAATCAAATTACTCATCCTAATATTTTCATGACTTAATTTTTACAGGCCATAAAATTGCTATTGGCTGCCTTGATTTTGGCGTTGGTTTTGGTATGCATCCCGTTGATTGTCGAGTTAGGAGAAAAATAAACCTTCAAAGAAAAAAGCAAATACATCCATTTGGGGGATTTGTATTGCATATGAGAGGGAGGAATTTGTATCTGTGTATGTATGTTATGCTGTCACTCTAAAATTTGATGCAAGTGGGCAGAATTATGCTAGTAGTAGTTTACTCTCCAAAAAAATAAAAACAACACTGATTTGTAGCAGTTGACAAATTCTATGGTTAATTTCAAGCTACCAACATGGATACCACTCAATTGGGCATTGGGAAGAGATATGCTAATAATCTCTACCGAGTTAAACAAGCCTCCTCAACTAGAAGTGAGGGAAGAAATTTAGTTGGGTATTTAAAGTAAAAACAAACAAACAAACAAACAAACAAACAAAAACACCTATAACATTCGACACCTGGAATGAATCTTTCTTCATAAAAGATTTTACAAAGGTATTTCAAGCTTGTTGTGCCTGGTACATTAAAATAAAGCAGTATTTGTTTCTCTTTCCCGTTCTTTCACCATTTTGATCAGCTGTCTAAATTTGTGTTCTTACTAAAAACTATTTTAAGAATGAAAATTGCAGCTATTCTAATATTTATTTTGAGGTCCTTTCTATCTTTGTAAAGTTTAATCTGTATTTTTACATCAAAGAAGAAACTTTAATAGCAAAGCTTTGTGATTATAAGAAACATAATTAGATACCTTTAGAATGATTCCTATACCAGAGACACCCCTCCCTCCATAAAATATCTACATAAATAGTTTGATCCATTCAATATAATGAAATCTATTAGTTATGGTTGATATTCCTTCTCAGTCAGAGAGTCAGAAATTCTTGGCTGGATATCCTATAACCATTGCCAATGCTTCTTCCTTGCCTTCCTGAAGAGAAGCTGAAAAACTAAACCATGTTTAACAGATCTGTCCAATAAGATGCAAGTTAAAGCCCACTTAGAGCTTATAGGAAAAAGGAACAGGTACAACTATCAGCATCCTCTTTCCTCCCCCTCCCTTCTTTCTGAGTTGAGTGTGAATATAATGCCTCGGTCAGTGGCAGGCTAGCTCATGAGGCAACTAGCATGAGGCTGAAAGCTAACATCATATGGATAGCAGATTGAAAAGAGAAAGACATAAGATGAATCTTGATAACGTGGTCAAACCATTGACTAGACTTGGAGCATCTACATCTAGACGTCTTGTTCTATGAGAAAATAGCCTTAATTTTCTAAATAACTTCATTGAAGTATAATTTACATACTATAAAAATCCTTCTATCATAAGTATAAAATCAGTTGATTTTAGTAAATTATAGAGTTGTGTAACCATTGCAATGCACTTTTTCCCTCAAACTCATTTTCAAACAATCTCTGTTCCCAGCATTGACCCTAGACAAGCAGATTAGCTTTCTGACTTTAAACTTACCTTTCCTGGACATTTCATATAAATAGAATCATGCCGTATGTAGTCTTTTACATCTGGCTTCTCATTTACAATAATGCTGTTGAAGTTTATCCGTGCTGTAGCATGTACCAGTATTTTCTGCTTTTTTAATGCTGAATAGTATTTCATTTGTATAGATATACCTCAGTTTGTTTATCCATTTGTCTATTGGTTGATAACTTGGCTGTTTTCAATTTGGGGACATTATAAAAAATACCGGTAAGAATATTTATGTATAAGTTTTTCTGGACCTATATATATTTTCATTTATCTTGGTTAGATTCCTAGGAGTAAAATATGGGAGTAGCAAGTATATTTAAGACTAACATTTAAAGAAACTGCCAAACTGTTTTCCAAAGTGGCTGTACCATTTTACATTCCCACCAGCAATGAGTGAGAGTTCCAGTTTCTTTACATTCTTGCCAATATTTGGTATTGTTTGTCCTTTTTTTTAAATAAACATTTTACTAGGCATATAGTGATATCATGTTGTGGCTTTAAATTTAATTTCCCTAAGGACTAATGATTTTGAGTAATTTTCCATGTGCTTACTAGCCATTCATTCATCTTCTTTGGTAAAATGTCTATTCAAGTCTATTGTCCATTTTTAATTAAGTTGGTTGTCTTATTTTTCAGTTGTCTGAGTTCTCTATAGATTTTAGATACATGTTCTTTATCAGATATATAATTTACAAATATTTCTCCCAGGCTTATCTTTTTATTTTCTTAATCTTGTCTTTTGAAGCACATTTTTCATTTTAATAAAGTTCAATTTATCAATTTTTTGTATTTTAGAGCTTAGTGTCATGTCTGAATTCTTCGCTAACCTCAAGGGCATGAAGATTTACTCCTATGAGTAAAGATTAACCATTAGCTCCATTGGAGCTAATTTTTGAGTATGGTGTAAGGTAAGAGTCTACTTTTGTTTATTTTTATTACTTATTTATTCCACGTTTTTCTTTTTTTGAATATGGATATCCAATGGCCTCATCACTATCGAAAAGACTGTCCTGTCTCCATTTAATTGTCTTGGCATCTTTGTTGAAATCAATTTACCTTAAATAAAGGTTTTATTTCTGGAGTCTCAATTTTACTCCATTGATCTATAATGGAGGTCACAAAATATGATCTGTAGGCCAAATCCAGTTCACCACCTTTTTTATAAATAAAATTTTATTGAACACAATTATTTTCGTGTGTTTACATTGTTTGAACTGCTTTGGCACAGCAACAGCAGAGTTGAGTAATTGCAACAGAGACTTTGCAATAGCGAAGTCTCAAATTTGCCATATGGCACTTTATAAAAACAAATTGCAAATCCGTGATTTATATGTTCATCCTTACATCAATACCATATTCATGATTTCTGATGCTTTACAAAAAGTCATGAAATCAGGTAGTAGAATTCTCCAACTTTGTTCTTCTTAATCAAAATTGAGCTATCTTAGGTACTTTGAATTTCCATATAATTTTAAGAACAGCTTGCTAATTTCTGAAAAAAATAGTATGCTAGGATTTTAATAGGAATTGTGCTGACTCTATATAGCAATTTGGGGAGAACAACCATCTTGACACTATTGAGTCTTCCTATGCATGAATATGACATCTCTCTATTTATTAGATCTTTCATTTTCCTCAATAATTTTTTTTATTTTTCAGTGTACAAGTCTTTGCTCTCTTCTGTAAAATGTATTTTTAAGTATTTTATTATTTGCGATGCTATTATAAATAAAATTATTTTCTTAATTTCATTTTCAGATTTTTATTGCTATTATATAAATGTACAATTGATTTTTATGTATTTATCTTATGTTGTATGAGCTAGCTAAAATAGTTTTTCTCATATCTTTTTGTGGATTTTTTAGGATTTTCTACATATAGGCTCATGATATATATATATATAAATAAAGTTTTATTTCTTTCTTCCCAATGTGGACTGAATGCTAGTTTTTCCCCCAAAATTTATTACACTGACTAGAATGTCCAATATGATGTTGAACAGTGTTGTGAGTAGACATCTGGCTTTTTTCCGTGACCTAAGGGAGAAAGTTTTCAGTTTTTCACCATTAAGTATGATTTTAGCTATAGGTTGTTCACAGATATTTTTCATCAGGTTGGGGAAATTTTCTTTTATTTTTAATTTGTTGAGATTTTTTTTAAACCATAAATTGGTCTTAGATTTTTCACATGATTTTTCTGTAACAATTGAGATAATCGTGTGATTTTTGTTCCTTACTATTTAATTAATATGGTATTCTATATTAATTGATTTTCATATTTTAAACCAACCTTACATTCCTGAAACACATCACACTTTTGATGGTGTATAACTCTTTTTATATACTTCTGATTTCTGTTTTTTAATATTTTGTTAAGAATTTTTGCATACATGTGTATGATATTGACTAGTTTTCTTTTCTTGTGATATTTCTATCTGCTTTGTTATCAGGGTAATACTGCTTTCATAGAATGAGTTGAGAGTTATTATCTCCTCTATTTTTAAGAGTTTGGGGGAAATTAAGCCACCAATGAAGCTACATAGATCTGAATTTCTCTTTGTGAAAGATTTCTAACTACTCTCCTTATGAGTATATTTAGATTTTCTATTTCTTCCCAAATCAGTTTTCAGAATTTGTGTCTTTCTAGGAATATTTTTACATTTTATCCAAGCTGTCAAATTTGTTGCCATGATATGGTTTATAATACTCCTATAATCCTTTAAATATTGGTAGGGTCAGTAGTAATATTACCTCTTTTGTTCTTGATTTTGGTCATTTGTGTCTTCTTTTTAATTTTCTTCGTCAGGCTAGCTAAGGGTTTGTTAGTTTTATTGCATTCTTAGTTTCATGTATTTTCTCTATATTTTTTCTATTTCAGTGACTTTCATTCTAATCTTTATTATTTATTTTCTTTTTTTGCACTGGGTTAAATTTTCTCTTCTTTTTTCTTAAGTCAGAATTTTAGGTCATAGATTTGAGACTTTTTACTGAAGTTAGCTTTGCTACAGATTAGATGATGTTTCTTAATAAATTCAAGGCAAACAGAAGGTATATGTAAAACTTGTCTTGTAATGAAGTCATTTTGATAACAACTAATGTTTACAATAAGGTCAAGATGCTTCTTTTCTGACAAACTAAAATAAGGAGGAAGATCTCTGTTCACATGCCGATTTTCAGTGGCTATATTTTCAAATCTTAAACTATAAAAGAAGACTCTAATAGAATTATATAAATGCCTTTTAAGTGATAATATACTCTATCAAAATTATATGATTATACTTTGACATCAATATTTGACAGCATCAATCTATGTAAAAAAACATTTTCAAAGAAAATACATAAAAATTTCATTACAGATTAGCATTAACAGATGAATATTTGCAATCAATTTGATAACAGGGAATACTAAATTTGAATAGTTTTCAATTATTATGATTATATTTTTAATTTCATCAATATAAAATGGTTGAAAATTTTATTTTCTCATTTTACATAAATATTTACATAATACACTTGATTTCACCTCTTACCTACAATATTTAAATGCCTTTTTCCCAGCTTTTGGGGCTGCTTACACTTTCATTGCCTCTTTGCTTAATAACAATTTATAGTATTATTTTATATTGGGAGACAATGAATATGTTATTTAGTTTTTCCTCTAACATAATTGATTATTTCCTCAGTTAGTAGCATTTTTAGGCTTTGTTTTCTCAGAAAGCACTAGACTTTGTCAGAGCAAACTGTACCAGTTATGTTAACACACAATCCAATATACTGATACACATAAAAGTTATGACATCTTACACAGACATAGTCACTCTTTGTGGCAGTGCTACAGATTTGTGTTCTACAAATGCAGTTTTTTGATAAATGTTAATTTACACAATTCTCATTAGAAAAAAAAAACGCACAGTACATTTACAATTGTATGCACTGTTATTGAGTATTTTCATGACAGAAGAGAACTTTAGTTTTGATCAGATGTTAATGAGAACCAAATCTTTCATTTATAATTTAACATATTTGATGTTTGGAAGAATTTTTCACAGACTGTTTCTGACTCTACATTTCAAGCATTGTTTCTCCTCCACTATATATGTTCCTCCTTTATTGTGTAAATTATGACAATCTCTGGCTATGCACTCCTATGTGTTTGAGGCAGGGTGATTCAGCACAGTAGACAGTAGAAATATTCCTATAATCTATTCTTATATTGGAACAGCCACCAATAACTTAACTATACATGAAAATAACTATAAACCACATAAATATACCCTTCTAAACCTCAATTAAATGTAGCCCTAATGCAACTTTCCTTTGGTTAGTTTCCAAACTAGAATACAACCATTCTATTACCACCCAAATGAGGGAAGTTATAATGGGAGGAAGGTTGGAACAGAAAGAGACAATGGTCTTAACTTATTACAGTTGAAAATATCTTATTTTGCAACAATTACAAAAATACACTTTGTGAACACATTGCTGGCACACTACCCCAGGCCTTGGAAGATATCTAGACAAATAGGATATTCTGAAGCTTAAGCTTAATTACATAAAAAGATAAATAAGAAATAAGTAACAATGATTAAGCAGTGGAGATTTGGAAACCGAGATGATAGGGGTAACAGAAATTTTCCACTATATGCCTTTTTATCATTTAGACATTGGTATACCTAATTAAATTATAATGTTTTAAGTGAACCAGATATGATAAATTGGAAAATTGTGGGAACTGCATTAAGTACTAAGTGAGCACTGCCAGAATCCTAACTTTCTGACTAAAAAAAAAAATCAGAAACTCACAATCTTTGTGAATAAAACAGTATATCTAAGAATTCTGAGGGCTGGCAGTAGACCGCAAAAACTGAGCAAGTACTGAGATGAACATTTCTCATCAACCACCTTCAGTCTCTCACCATTTAGAGGGCCTTCACTAATATAATATTGAGATATAGCCAAGTATTACATAATGTGATTTCATGGGTACAAAAATTCTGCTATTATAAATTCAGGAAGTGTTGAGCTCTAAAGTTACACTATTGTCCTAGCCACATGTGTCTTTTAAGCACTTGAAATGTGGCTAGTACAAATTGAGATGTGCTCTAAATGTGAAATATATATAGTATTTCAAAGATTTAGTATAATAATAATGTCAAAAATAAATTTCACAAAAATTAATTGGATTATCTTTTGAATAATATGAATATATTGGGTTAAATAAAATCTATTAAGTTAATTTTCTTTGTTTTTTTCACTATTTAAAATGTGACTACCAGAAACATTTAAATTATGTATATTCTCAAGTTACGTATCTGCTGGAGAATGATGCTCTAAAGGCACACTCTCTCTGCTCCTCCAATTTGTAAGACTGTTGAGGACATCACTTGACACACCCACACCAGCTTTACTACTTTTAAAGAGAAAGTGAAATTTCAAAATATCAAGAGTTAAAAAACTCCCAGAATGAGAAAATTACATATCTATCACTACATTTGAATAGATCCATTAAAGTGTTATATAATTACATTGTTTCACAAGTTTGAAATTATCTCAAGAATTTTCTTTAAAGTAATAAGTAGTTTCTCCAAATAGTTCATTCTAGTTTTTTTACTTATTCACTTTATGCCTCTCTAAAACATCTTAAGTTACATAAAATGAGAATGATGGACTTCGATAATTTAAAAGCAATTTTATAAGAAAAAATTAAAAGCAACGAAAAGAGCATATACAAAAGCCAAATGATTTCTTAAGTAATCAAAATTAGTTATACACTAAATATTGTACTGGCTCATTCTTCAATATCAGCTAGTCTACAGATCAAAAACTTATGTAAGATGATTCAATATATGGAAATCAATCAGTACAATACATCACATTAACAGGATAAAAGAAAATAACTATACAATCATCTCAATTGATGCAGAAAAAGCACGAGAAAATTCAGCACACTTTTATGATAAAAACACACAGAAAACTAGGAACAGAAAGAAACTCCCTCAACATAATAAAGGCCTATATAAGAAAAATCAACAGACAACATTATACCCACTGATGAAGTTCTGAAAGCTTTTCCTCAAAGATCAGGAGCAAGAGTAGGATGCCTGCTTTTGCCACTTCTATTCAACATAGAACTGGAATACCTAGCTAGAACAATCAGTCAAGAGAAAGAAATAAAAGGCTACAAATTGGAAAGAAAGAAGTAAATTTAACTTTGTTTACAGATAGCATGATCTTATATGTAAAAAACCCTAATGATTTTACACACACACACACACACACACACACACACACACACAAATGTTAGAACTAATAAACAAATTCAGCAAAGTTGCACCATACAAAATCAAGACTCAAAAATCAGTTGCATTTCTATATACTAACAATGAACAATCTGAAAAGATACTTAAGAGACTAATTCCATTAGCAATAGCACTGAAAAGAATAAAGTACTCAGAAATAAACTTAAAGAAACAAGAGAGTTGTACACTATAAATTACAAAATGTTGCTGAAAGAAATTAGAGAAGACATCAATAAATAGAAAGACATCCCATGTTCATGAATTGGAAGACTAAATATTGTTAAAATGTCAATAATACCCCAAATGATCTATACATTCAATGCAATCCCTATTAAAATTTCAATGATTTCTTTCCAGAAATAGAAAAATTCATGCTAAAATTTATATGGAACCTCAAGAAACCTAGAATACTCGAAATAACTTTGAAGGACAGAATCAGAGAGGTCTTACATTTCCTGATTTCAGCACTTACTACAAAGCTCTGATCATCAGAACAGTGTTGTACGGGCATAAGGGCCGGCATGTAGACCAAGAGAAAAGAACAGAGAACCCAGAAATACATCTTCACACATATATGGTGAAATGATCTTCAAAAAAGGCACCAAGATTATTCACAGGGGAAAAGATAGTCTTGTTAACAAACGGTGTTGGGAAAACGGGACATCCACATGCAAGGGATGAAGCTGACCTTTTGCATCATTCTGTGTGAAAAAAAATTAACTCAAAATTATCTAATCCTAGAACATTTTCATCAACTCTAAAAAAAACCATATCCATTAATAATAATTTCCCATTTTCTCTCCCCACAGTCCCTAGCAACCACCAATCTACTTTTTGTCCCTATTAATTTGCCTACTCTTGATATTTCATATTAATGTAATTATACAATATATGGCTTTTGTGTCTGGCTTCTTTCACTTAGGTTATATTTTCAATGTTCATTCATATTATATCTTGTATCAGTATTTCATTTTTCTTCAGGACTGGATAATATTCTGTTGTGTGAATATAGTATATTTTATTTATCCATTCACCCATTGTTGGATATTTAGGTTGTTCCCATTTTTGGATTATAATGTTATTATGAACATTAGCATACAAATTTTTATGTGACCATATGTTATTATTTTTTTCTAGTTTTTCTAGTTTTGAGAAACTGCCAAACTATTTTTCAAAGTGCTTGAATTATTTAACAGTCCAACAACAATGTATAAGAGTTCCAATTTCTAAACATTTATACCCACACATGTTATTGTTGTTGTTTTTTTTTTTATTTCAGTCATCCTAGTGGGTTTGAATTGGTATTTTGTTGTGGTTTGATTTGCATTTCCCTAAGACTAGTGTTAGGCATCTTTCACATGCTTATTGGACACTTCTATATCTTCTTTAGAAAAATGTTTATTCAATCAGGTTATTTTAATTTTGAGTTGTCTTTTTATTGATGAGTTGTAACATTTCTTTATATATCTGGATATTAGACCTTTATCGAATATATGAGCTGCAAATTTTTTCTCTTACTCTCTAAGTTGTCTATTCATTTTCTCAATAGTGTTCTTTGAAGCACAAAATGCTTGAATTTTGATGCAGTCCAGTTTGTCTACTTTTTCTTTGGTTTATTATGCTTTTTGTGTCATAGCTAGAAATTGTAAAATCTAAGATCTTAAATATTTATACCTGTGCTTTTTAAAAGAGTTTTCTGGTTTTAAGTCTTATATTTAGTTCTTTGATCTCTCTTGAGTTAATTTTTACATAAGGCATGAAGTAGAGCTCCAAACTCATTCTTTTGCATATGTTTATCCAGTTGCCTCATTAGTGTGGTTTCAATTCTGTTGAAAAGACTATTTTTTTTTAAATCAAATTGTCTTGTCACAAATCAATTGCTGATAAATGTAAGAGTTCGTTTTTGAACTTTCAATTCTACTCTATCTATCTATCTATCTATCTATCTATCTATCTATCATTTTTCTATCACCTATGCCAGTACCATACTGTCTTGATTTCTCTCACTTTTTACTAAATTTTGAAATCAAGAAGTAGGAATACTTCAACTTTGTGTTTTCCAAGTTTCAGCTATTCTGGGTTTCTTGAAATTCCATAAGAATTTTAGAATCAGCTTGTCAATTTCTCCAAAGAAGACAGTTGGGATTCTTATGAAGACTACGCTGAATCTGTAGATTTATTTGAAGGTATTACCATCTTCACAATATGAAGTTTTTTAATCCACAAATATGACATGTCTTTCTAATTATTTAAATTTTCTGTAATTACTTTTAATAATATGTCGTAGTTTTCAGTATATAAATCTTGCCCTAATTTTGTTAAATTTACTTCTATATATTTTATTGTTTTTGATACTATTATAAACGGAATTGTTTCCTTAACTGTATTTTCAGATTTTTATTGCTAAAAGTAAAATTGATTTTTTATATGTCGATACTGTGTCCTTCAACCTTGCTGACATATTCATTAGCTCTAATAGCTTTTTGCGTATATTTCTTAGGATTTTTGTATTTAAGTTCCTGTCATCTTCAAAAAGAAATAGTTTTACTTCTTCCTTTTCAATCTGGATGACTTTTTAAAAAATTGTTTATTGCCCTGGTTATAACCTCCAGTACAATGTTCAACAGCAATAGTGAGAATAGATATCTTAGTCTTTTTTTCTGATCTTATAGAGAAAGCTTTCAATCTTTTATCGTTAAGTTTGATGTTAGCTGTGGTTTTTGTAGATGACCCTTACCAGGTTGAGGAAGTTCACTTCCATTCCTAGATTGTTGAATGTTTTTATCATAAAGGGAGCTGGATTTCATCAAATGCTTCTTCTGCATCTATAAGGAAGATAATATGCTTTTTTGCCTTTTGTTCTATTTACATGGTGTTTTACATTGATTTTCTTATGTTGAACCAAACTTGCATTTCTAGGATAAACCACCCATCATCATGTATGCTGTTGGATACAGTTTGCTAGTATTCATTGGGGATTTTTATATCTATATTCACAAGGGATATTGGTTTAGTTTTCTTTTAGGGAGATGTCTGTCTGCTTTTGGTGTCAGAATAATACTGGCATCATGGAATGAGTTGAGGAGTATTCTCTCCCCACCCTATTTTCCATAATAGTTTGTGAAGAATTTGTATTATTTGTATCTGTATTGTACGTGTATTTAAAACTTTTGGTAAAATTTTTCAATAAAGCCACCAAGACTTGAACTTTTTTTTTTTTTTTTTTGTGGACAGATTTTTAATTACTAGTTCAATATCTCTTCTTATAGATATATTCAGATTTTCTATTTCTCTTTGAGTCAGCTTTGGTTATTTGTGTCTTTCTAAGAATTTGTTCATATCTAGGTTATCTAATTTGTTGGTATACATTTGTTTATATTAGTCCTATACAATTCTTTTTATTTCTATAAAGTTAAAATAATGTCCTCTCTTTTCTAACTTTAGTAATTTGAATCTTGTCTCTTTTTTCATCTCAAGGTGTGTTATATATTTTATCTTTTCAGGAAAATTACTTTGGGTTTTGTTAATTTTCTCTATTGTTTTTGTAGTCTCTATTTTATTTATTTCTGCTCTAATCTTTATTGTGTCCTTGTCCCTCTTTGTTTGACATTTAGATTGCTCTTCTTTTTCTACTTTCTTAAGGTAGAGGTTAGATTATTGATTCGAGATATTTTTTCTTTTTAAATATGAGTGTTTACAGCTGTAAACTTCTTCCAAAAAACTTCTTTGGCTTATACCTTATAAGTTTTGTTATGTTGTGTTTTTATTTTCTTTCATCCTGAAGTATTTTTTAACTTCCCTCATGATTTCTTCTTTAATCCATTTATTTGGGTGTGGGATGTTTAATTTCCACATATTTGTGACAATATATGATATTGATTTCTGGTTTCTCAAACTAGCATAGAATATTTAGATGTATCCTTCTTATTGGATGTTATCAGTAGTTTATTTCTTTTTATTGCTCAGTAGTATTTCATTATATAGATGGACCACAGTTTGTTTATCCATTCTCCTGTTGAGGAACATTTGGGTTATTTCCAAATTTTAGTAATTATAAATAAATCCACTATAAGCATTTATGGATAGGTTTCTGTGTAAACATAAGTTTTGTTCACTTGGGTGAATATCAAAGAGAAGGATGATGAGTCATTATTGTAAGTGTATGTTTAACTTTATAAGAAACTGTCACACTTTTTTCTAAAATGACTACATCATTTTGCTTTCCCTATTTTTAGTAAAATAGTAAATATTTTACTATTTAAATTTTGTCAAGAGTATGTTTATTTACAAATTTTTTAATGTTAATTATTTGTTTTTCTTTATATAAAGTTATCTCTGTGCTTTATTAATCTTTTGATAGGATTTCATATAATAAATATAAAGAGTAGATTATCCAAACAACTACAAAGTAATCCAGGCTTTGAAGAGGATTGCTTCTAAATCTCTAAAAAGATATCTCCTCCATTTCTTTTTAATTCTCTTAGTTCAGACCTAAACATAAAATAAAAGTAGCTGTTATTTATTTTCATATTTTTAAAACAAAAATAAATAACCCATTACTTTGATGACTTTAATAAAAAAAAATTATAACAAATCAATGTCATATGCTCAAAGCATATGAAGAAATAAAAGTTTAGAAGATGAAGAAATAAAAGTTTAGAAGAAGAGCAATGTGAAATTTTTATTAAAGATCAGAATGTCTAAAATTGAAAAGTCTGAACACACCAAGTATTGGTGAGGATCTAGAACAACTGGAACTGTCATACACTACTGACGGGAATATAAAATGTTATAACCAATATGGAAAACATTCTGGATGTTTCTTAAAAAGTTTCAAAATACCCATATGATCTAGTCATTCAACTCTTAAGCATTTACCTGAGAGGAAGGAAAGTACATGTTTACAAAAAGAATTGTACACAAATGTTCCTAGTAGCTTTATTTGCATATGCTTAGACTGTCCGGTTGTCCATCAACATGTGGATGGATAAACAAACAGGGCTATTCATAGAATGGAATATTGCTCAACAATAACAACAAAAAAAGAACACAAATAAATCTCAAAATAATTATGCTGAGTGCAAAAAGTCTGACAACAAAAGAATACAAGCTATTTGGTTCCACTTATTTAAAATTCTAGGAATTGGAAACTGATCAATAATAATAGAAAGGAGATCAGTGTGTGCCTGGGAATGGAAGAAGAGACATGGAAGTTCAAGAGAGATTACAAGAAAAACAAGAAGATGCAATTATAACTTGGTCGTGATGGTTTCATAGGTGTATGTAGATGCTACAACTTAACAAATTATGTGATTTAAATCTGTGTAATTTATTTTATGTAAATTATCCATCAATAAAGTTGCCAAAAAATTGAATTCCAGCAATATCTGAAAAACATTTGACCTTCTTATCATATCAGCATGTTATATAAATAAGAAGCCATGCCGACAAGTTTGAACTGTAGGCTGTGGTTTTTAACACTTAGAAGCATTAGATGATGTTAATGATGAGGAGAAAAGAGTAACAGAAATGAGCCATTTAGATGATAGAACCTCTTTCTCCCTTTAACTCCTTTTCTCCTACAACCATTGACCAGCCAAATGCTGTACTCTCCAAAACAGTCGCCACTAGCACATGTGGCTACTGAGCATTTGAAATGTGTCTATTGAAGAGCTCAATTGTTCATTTTATTTTAATTAATTAACACATTAAATTAATTTTAACCTAAATTATAATAGCCACATATGGCTCTTCTACGATATTAAACAATTTAGTGGCTTTATACAATATTAAACAGAGCAACTCTAGAGTACTTGCTAGAAATCTATTTCATTGTCATTCTTCCCCTGATTGCTGTTTTAATTTGCCTGTCCTCACCAAAGGGTAACCAATAAAGAAGATGATTCCTGGCAATGGTGGTGGAGGCTTCTGCTTTGGAAGATGAAGCAAGGGGGGACGATGAGGTAAACACATCTGAACTTTTCAAATCAAACTTAGATGAATACCTCCATCCTCAAAGAAATTTCTTTTGGACAGCACTGCTCTCTGGAGGATTGTCAAAGGTGTTTGAACATGACAGGTTTGCAATAACGTGCAAAATGAATTTTGCTGTCTGCTTACTTGCAAAGCTAGGAACTGAAAAAGTTATGAAACTGTACTAGTTTCCTGTCTTAAAATACACAGAACAAATGCTACAACAAATCAGCCATCATTAGGTGGGCTCAGAACAGCCTGGTTGGTCATCATTGCTCCAGACACCAAGGAAAGATGAGTCTAAAACTTTGGCACTAAGGCTGGATTTTATGTGGATACTTGAAAAACTATCTACAGAATGTACTCTTACATAATGAATAAGCTTCCCTCACCGATAAATGCCAATTTTCCAGTGAACCATGGAAAATTGGCTATTTTTGGCCACTCCATGGGAGGCCATGGAGCTCTTACTTGTGCTTTGAAGAACCCTGAAAAATGCAAATCTGTGTCAGCATTTGCTCTAATTTGCAACCAGTTCTCTGTCTTTGGATGGGTGGGAAGGCAAAAATCTCTCGATGGATATTTGGAATCAGATCAGAATAAATAAAAGGCTTATGAGCTTGCTGTTCTTAGGAAGTTTTATTCAGGTTCTGGTTAGAAATGACCTAGGAGATGATGACTAAACATTTCAGCAAGACTGCTGTTTCCTGACATCAATTGTTTCTAGATTACAAGAAGATTATGTCTTTAGTTACTTTGCATTGCAATCTTTATTAATGACCACATCAGACTTTATGCAAAATTCCTGAGTACAGGAAAAATCAGACACAGGAATCTTCTGAGTTATAGAAGTTAGAATAAAGAAAAAGACAGTTATTAGATTTTAAAATATGGTGCTAAAAGTTTCATTCTGTAGTCTGATCATCTAAATAAATGTTCATAATACAAATTTTAAAAGTTCAAATGTATAATTATAATTTTAGAAGGCTTATCAACCATCAGGCACATTTGAATGGCACCACACAGTTATTCTGACTTTTATGTAGTTGCCTTTTTAAAAATGCGGGCAGCTGGGTCTTATCTTACAGGTCTCTGACACTTTTTATGAGGTTGTAGTAAATCATCCAAGATTTGTCTGAAGATCAAGTTTTGTTGAATGAAGAATGAATTTTCATTGCTATATCTGTGAGAGGTAAGAAATTAATCACATTTTTCCCCCAAACCAACTGAGATTTAAGTCCCTGATATTATTTTTATTACTCTTCCTCTTCCTCTTTCTCTCCTCTTCCTTCATGTCAGAATCTGTACTCCATTCTGTGCTGCAGAATTCTCCCCCTTCCTATTGACAGCCCTATCTCCATAGGCAATTGCAGAGGTTACATTGATTTTACTTCATCCACTTTTATTTCATCATGACTAGGAAAATCCACAAAAGCATACTTAGGTACTTACTAAATTTCAGAAATGCAGATTTTCACTCATTAATGTTTTTATTATTCTTAAAACATGAAATCAAAAATGTAGCCTCTCTAGGCTCTTTTAATTTAGATTCAGGACTACTTTCACTGACACCTGCTACATGCTCATGGACCATGTCTTGAAAGTTTTATTCCAGCCAGGCCCTGGTCCTATCCCCCAGCCCCACAGTGACATGCACCCCTGCCAGCCAGGCATCTCATCAGCCCTGGCACCGAAGCCCGATCCTATCTCCAGCTCTGTCTTCTCTGGCTTGCACAGTGCCCCATACCTTTACTGCTGCTGCCCCTTCAGGGCTCCCATTCACCATGCACTACCCAATGGATCCATGGGTATCCTCTCCCTTTTCCTCTCAGTCACTGTGCCTCCAGCTTCTCCAGCCTTCAGCCCTTATTGATCTCTCAAAAGTAGAATCATGGAAAAAGAGCCAATGCTGAGCAAGACCCCAGCTCCTCAGTCAGAGCTGCTCCCTTCCTCCCACCACCAGTCCACTATTAACGGATTCAACAGGACCCAGAATATTTCTGAAATGGCATTAAGTGAACAAGGCACGTTCTCTGTATCATATGGAATCCAGCTGCTAATGGTCTAGTCCCACATGAGATCTTATTTAAAAGAATAGTAATGCAGAAGCTAAAAGAACAACAAGAGCAAAAGCCAAGACTTTACTATAGCTTCAGATAGTCTTCAGGGGGCTCTGGTGGGTGCAGACAAAGGTACCCCACACACTACTACCAGCAGAAACCTGAATGGTGTAATAAAAAGTGTGCATGTTGATTCTCTGTTCTGAATTCAGTGATTTCCCTCTGTATGATCACGTTCTGTTGCTGGCAGCTGAAAAAGCCACTGACAGCTGTGGAGTTATTTTCTCCTTTAGTCACAAGATGATGGAGATAATCTAGGATGGGAAGTGTGGGGGAGAGAAGGAGACAAATGCTCACTGCTCTGACCAGAATTGGGTAAGATGGCTCATAGATCATCCCTTCATGAGGACAAGACACCTAAATAACTCATGATTCTATCTCTTTCATTTGATGAGAAACAACTAGTTCATATCAATAAAGCTCTTGAGATGTCAGAAAGAAAGATCAAGTTTTAAAAACAGCCTTATTGTCTAACCAATGTACTGGATATTAAAACCTAATAATAAAAATAATTTTTTAAAAAAAAACAGCTTTATTGTCTTTTTTTTAAAGGATCATTACAAAAATACTTCATCTGGATTGCATTGTCCTTAAAAAAAACTGAGGAATCCATAAAACTCAATAGAATGCTATCTTCCAACTATGAGATCTGTCCAGAAAAATTATTTAAAGTTAATCCTTCTGTTTTTGTTGATGACTGTTGAACTAAAACATACAGAAAGTTAGATATCTAGAGTTGTTCACTGCAATAAGTTTTCGGGTGCCTTGACTAGGACTGTATCCGATTGGAGAGAATTATTATTTTGAAATTTTTCTACTTGCTGTCTTAGAGATTGTATGAAATTGCAAATCAGCCACTCTTTATTTTATATGTATTAAGCATATTCTGTATTTAATCCATATAAAGTACAAATACATATATATACAATATTAAATTCATAATAGATCACTAATTATTATATTTATTGTTTAAAATTACTTTGAAAAATGAAAGTTTCTTTTAGACAATGAATATTTTCCCAGATTGTTTCCTAAGTATTATGTATCAAAATATTCAGTTCAACCAATACCTATTGAGAGCCTTCTATGTTCCAGATGGATGGATATTTTAGCATTTCTGCCGCTTCCACTTAAAAGGGAGTTGCTAATTTTAGCTAAATTCTAGGTAGACTTCTCCAAATCCCTCAGTTTTTCTTTCTTCATCACCATTGGGTGTCTATCTTATAGCAATAGTATAAACCTTTATTTCTGCTATGATTAAATGAGAAAGCACGAGTATTCCACTTAATAAACATAATTTTATTTTAAAAATGAAATTTAATTCTCTATTTTAGCTATATGTTATGGTTTCACTTTTTAACTTATAACTACAAAATACGTCACATAGAAGAATCACACAAAAAATATACAAATATTAACATGTTCTGTTAAGAATATACAATTTTTCTTATCTGTTCTATATTTTCATTATTTTAAGATACTACATTAAAATAAAAAATATTTGTTTGCCTTCTTACTATTAAACCCTTGACTAACCATTTGCTTCAGGCAATTTCAACTTCTCAACCCCTTTTTAAACTCAGAATAAAAGAGATGAATACCAGATTGGCATATTTTTCTATACCCACTCTGAATTCAAACTGACCTCTAAGTTTCTTAAATTTTCTGAGAGAATCTCTCTCCCTTAGGCTGTCTCTAAACTTTTGAATCTGGCTTTACTTTTATTAGAAAATAATAATTCTCTTATCGGTTGTTTTTAAAGCCATTATCTTATTTCTCCCCAATAAATGTAATTTAAAAAAATATTAAAGTCTTGTTTATAGTTTTATTTTCCATACTATTTTGGACTAACTTGTCTATTTCTCTAAGCTCTGACTTTACATCAGTTAGCAAACCAACAAAACTGTTTACTGGCCACTCACTGCACATCATGCACTGTCCTTGGTTAGGGCCACTGCATACAGCTGTGTGCCTGGCACAAGGGCACATACTAAGGGGTGAATAGAGGCAATTTGTCAACATATGCCAAGAAGAAGAAACTCTGGGCAGCCCTTGCCTTAGTATTGGATAATGATATAAAATAAATTTGAGATATGTATGGTCCTACTTTCAGGAACCTAAATATAGATAGAGGAGCCTTGGAAAAGAGAAAACAAAACAAAAAAAATTTTATGTAATTTATTTCCAATTTAATGAAACTATAAAATTCAAAGATATTCAATGGAAGAAGAGTGGACTGGAGTATCTAGGTATAGCTCCAACAAGTCAGTGGAATATAAAAAGAATCCTTAGGTTTAAGGCCAGCGGTCTTATCTATTTCTAGTTACATAAAATTTTCATGCAGGGACAATCTTATCCACAAAGTGGATTATTAGAGACATGCCCTGTGGTTTGAGTGATGTCCAGCCCCCTTCATCTTCTCAAATGCCTCTGAACCTGACCCGTGTCTACCTCAGTGCCTGGGACTATAGAGTTTTCCCTGTGAGTTAAGGTACAGCCATCACAAGACGTCCTTTTAAAAAAGAAGATATTCCCCGGTTAAACATACCAAACATGATCTGCCTGGATGATTCTGCTGAGCAAGGCTGTTCACGCCTCTGCTCTGGGGAACCAGAACCTGTGATCACGTGAGGCTGAGATGCTGGCTTTGTGGGGGACTCGGAAAGAAAAGGCAGGAAGGAAATCCTTTTCTCTGTTTTGCACTTTTGTAAATTATTGATATCTTGATCAATTTTTAGATATAGATGACTCCAAGAAAATATGATAAAAGCTGTAGACCATCTTTTCTGATAAATGTTCAAAACCTAAAACATTATAAACAATTCATGAAGCTCCCAGATTCCTAACGTCTGTTTATAGATCCTAGGTTAAAAATCTCTGTTCACTGAACAAATAAAATGTCATTTTTAGTATCTACATTGCTGGGAAACTGGTGTTGTTCACCTCTCTTTATTCTATTTATAGTTCATCTACTCAACTTCCACTCTCATCCATTCCTTTTCCCCACATCATTTATAGGTTGACAGAGCCGTCAAAATAATGACTAAGGGGGTGGTTCCATAGTGTAGTGGTTAGCACATCTATTTTACACGCAGAAGGTCCTCGGTTTGCGCTCCAGGTGGAGCCACGGGCCAGGCCCTGGGTGCACGCCACAAGTGTGTGGGAGGAGATGCCCAGCCTTCAGAGATCCAGTTCTTAAGGGGAAATGGCAACATCCATAGGTCAGGAGTGGAAGTGGTAGTGGTGGGGAATTAAAGAGGGGGAAAAAATAATAATAATGACTAAGGACTTTCACGTAGGATAAAAGAAGGCTGTGTGCTGCTAACTCCAATTTGTTTCCATGTTCTAAAACTATGTAACGAAGAACAAGGAGTGTAGGAAGTGGGAAGGGGAAGGTGGGCAGTGGAGGTGATGTTGCAGAGGTGATGTGATGCCGCCAGCTCTGCCATACTTGTTGCTGTTTGTTCAAATGAAAGCTCAGTATAACATATTAGGGAAAATCAGACCACAGGGTATACCATCAAAGAGTTTCCTCTCATAGACTTTGGGTCAGAATGTATGGAAGTAAACGAGCTAGAAGTCCTCACTAAGGACTTCAAATGGCAAAAGTTTGAAATATTTCAAGTTTGTTTTCAAGGTCTTTGACGTCCCAGGCACAAGGTTCCAATGTTGCTATGGCGAGAAGGAAAGTCAGGATGCAAGAGCTGAGCTACCCTGGTTCCCTGTTAGAGAAGAAAGAGCATAAAGAATCACTTCACCCAAAGCAATCATGGCTAGGTATTACCCCTGCCAAGGGAGTTTGTATTGCAGAGATGGGGCACACATAACTAACATAACTTAATTTTTCTATATCCCATAAACCTTCCCCCTTCTCTGCACAGCTCACTCTGAGGTACTATAAAGTTCTACCACTTTCTTTAGTCAGGTTTATCCATATCAGCTCAATGGAAGCAGGATATCGGTTTTATTTCTAAGTATTCTTGGTAATGCATAGACATCTATCCCATCACAACTGTTCAGGCATCTAGTCTTATAGTAAGTGTTTCTGATATTAACTAGTAGTTTTCTATTCGTTCCTATTTGGGGTTTTGTTGTTGTTGTTGTTCCTACAAAGTGTAGTAATTAAGTGCACAAAGTCAAACCAGACTGCTTGGATCCAAAATTCCACTACCGATGCTGCTTTGTGATCTTGGGCAAATTGCTAAACCTCTATTTGCCATTTCTTCATTTATAAAGTGCACATAAGAACAGCACTCACCTCATAAAGCTGGCGAGTTAACGTATAAAATGCTTAGAACAGAGCTTGGCATGTGGCAAGTGCTCGATAAATTTTAGCTATGGTTATCAGACTCTGTTTGCTGAGAGTGCTGCATTTTCAGCACCACGATGTGGGAATCAACTGCTAGTAAAATTACCGTTGGTAATTTTCCACTTGGAAGTCATTATAATAAAATATAAACTTCCGTGGCACACTGGGAACATGTCTTTTAGAACTTCTGACTCCTGAGAAGATGCATTTGTGGAGGCACATACGTCATCATTATCCTTTCCTCGTCACAGGCCAGGAAAAACTCCCCAAAAGAGCATTGTGGTCACGGGTTTTCCATTTGCCAGTGAAAGACCATATCGATAGGGAAAAGGGGGCTAAGGTGAGAAAGCACAGGGGTAATAATCTGATTTGGCTTCACAGAGGATGAAGCAGCCATGTGGGTGGAGCAGGCTTCACAGAGACCTGGGGCCCAACATTCATTTAGGGAACAATTTGGAATCCAGAAACCCATTCTCTTTTCGTGTACCAGCCGAAACACTGTCCCAGAAAGAGCGTCTATTTGGATTCATTGGTTTCCATCCAGTATACCCCTTGTGGGGAGAACTTTTCACCAAGTCAGCACAGAGCTGGTTAGCCTCCTGCATGTCAGACTGATACGTAGGTACATTTGGACCCCAGGAGCAGATTCTGTGTGGGGATCATGGAAACCTGGACTCCATTTGATACTTGTAGAAGCTTTACAGACTATGAATTTTGAGGATCTAGTCACCTACTCTTTGTCAAGGGTCTAGCAAATCCCTTTCATATACAATAGTTAGTTTAACAGTTTTATGGCGCATAAAGAAAGGCCGAAGAACATTAAAACCATTCTAATGATAAGCCCCGCTTCCCCATGTGTTTACTCTATCATCAGCTCTTGATACAGCCCTGGCTGGTGGCAACTGTACTGTAATCCAGGGGGACAAAACAATGGAGAGGAGGAGGCTTAGATGCAAGAGTAGGAGCCCAAGGTGGAATAAAACAAAAATATTGCTATCTTTGGTGAGGAAGAGGTGTAGAAGTTAACATGGCATCAGCAGATCTCTTAGTACAGCACATAACGAGATCATTTGCTAAGGAGAAGGACAATTTTGGGTTGGACTGAAAGATTTAGAGGATTTCCTTGACTCATCTCTTTCTAATCCTAGATAGCAACATCAAATTAGCCACTGTTATTCTAATTCTGCTCCCAAACTGTCTATAGTCCCCCAGTGCCTGCCTAATATCTCAGGCTAAGATGATGGCCTCCACCAGCTGGGATCTAGCTTTCCTTCCCAGATCTGTCTCCCACAACTTTTCATCTTAGCTAAGCTCACTGACTGTCTTCTTACATGTCCCATCCTTTATCACCGCTCCACTTTCATCCCCGCTGCTTTTTCATCTTGTGTGTCCTTCCGCCACGGTCCACTCATTATTTTTTTTTCTGCTTGAAGGCTCAACTCTTACTTCCACCAGGAGGCTGATCCCCTGTACTACAAACTGCTTCCCTCTCTTCTTCACGTCCACAGAACTTTGTTCATACTTCTCTTAGGATATTTTTTTCAGTCTTCCTTACACTGTGGTTATGTTTGTACTCTCTATCTTCCTACTATATTATAAATGTAAGGGCACAATTTGTACCTTACTCATCTTTCTACTCCATAATACTTTATACTCCAATGCAAAATATACTTAGCTAAAGAAAATGCTCTATTTGTTGAAGTTAATACTTAGGGAAAAAAAGTCATATTAGACTAGATGCCTGGATGTTTCCCGTGAACCTACACAAATTGGTCCTTATGGATACATTATTTTTTGCATTCCTGGAACATACATGTTCTAAATACATATATACTTCATTCATTCATTCATTCATTCATCCTTCAGTATAAATGTGTTGAATATCTATCAAATACAAGGCATATGCATGATAGATACAGCACTGGTTTTGGATATATGCAGTATGTGCATTCAATTCTCAAGTTTGTCATTTAGTTTCCCTTCTTTTCAGCCAAAGGGAAGCAAAGAGCCACTCTTCAGCCGACTATTAGCCAAGAGCAATGTGTAATAGGAATGACCTTTATTTAAATTGTGACTTATATGGTCAGGATAAACCTTGTAAATGCACAGAACCAAGTTAAATGCAATTTTAAAGTCGATATGAGATATTGGCTTTTTAGACAGTCATCCTTGTGTTCATTTGGAATTTTTGCATTAAAAAGGATCGAATACATCCCACCTTTTTCTCTATTATCTGTAATTATTTTTCTGGCATTCATTCAATGAAGAGCTTCAAGTTCACTTTTGAAAATTGAAATAAACTGATGAAAATTGAAAATCAATGTTTTCTTCTAACCGTTTGAACAAAAATCTAAAAAGCCTCCAATTTTGTAATTATAACCAATATATAATGAGGAAAAGACCACAAATTTACAAACTTAAAAAATAAATTGGTTTGGGGTACATATGTTTTAAAATAGTCATTTTAAAAATATACATTTCAAAATGTTGTTTGAAGATATGAGTGCATCTGAACTTGATGCCTAGCTAAAGTTCTCTCTCCTGCCAGAGCCTTTATCCATGTACTGGGGTTGGGGGACATACAGGCCTGCCTCTTGCTTCCTAAGGACCCATCATTTCTTTGCACAAGTCTTTGAGGTCCAACCTATCTGTGACCCCTTCAGCCAGCAGCTTCCTGGATCTTTCCAGGCTTTGCGATGCTGCCTGATGCGGTGACTTCATTTCTTTCATAGACTGGCTCTTGGCTGGTTCTCTCTCCCTTTCTCTCCTTCCCCATCTCCCTCTCTTTTCTCCCACGGCCCATCTGCCCCTCCTTTCCTCCATCCCCCTCTCCTCTCTGCTCCCTTTATTTCCACTCCCCACACGCGTAGCTTTGCTCTCCTTCACTCTCTCTCCCCCTCGGCCTGTCTGTATTTGGAGCTCCCGGAAGCCGCCGGCGACTCTCCCCAGGAGCAGCGTGACTGACACCGACTCTCTTTCAGGGGGGAGGAGGAGGAGAGGAGGAGGGCAAGCTGGAGGAGGGTGCGAGTGGCCGAGCACGGATTTGCACTGCCGAAGACAAGACCCCAGGACACCCAAGCAGGTAATCCTGAGCGGCTGGGCCGGGCAAGGGAGAGGAGGGCTGGGGGTGCAGGTGAGGGGGACGCCCGTGGCTGGCGCTCGGAAGTTGCATCGAATAGGTGGGGTGCAGAGGGGCCGGGACGCGGCGGGGGCGCCGGAGGAAGAAAAGACGGTGCGGGCGCCTGCAGAAACTGGACGCCGGGGACCTGGGGCGGGGACGCGGACTCGGGCCGAGGCCCGCTGCCTGGGCGCGGGGGCGCGGGCGCGCGGGCGGGGGCGGCCTCCCCATCTGGGTCAGCGCAACTGCGCGCCCTGCCCCCGCCGCCGGCCCCGGTTCTGGGCGCCCGGGGCCGCTTACTAGGCGGGTGCGGGCTGAGAGCAGGTTTGCGGCTGAGCTGGTGGCGGCCTCGCGCTCCAGGCTCTTCTAACTTTGTGGTGCTCGCCCGCACGGCTCTGAGCCTCATGGGGGTGCGTGTGTGTGGAGATAGGGAACTGTTACTGGACTGGTTCTGATCACAGCCACCTCGGTCAGAAAGTGCTGGGGGAAAAAACAGCCCTGTCTTCTCTGCAGAACCTGACTTGAGGCAATGTGTCACTGTAAAAAAATGCAAAGGCAACTGAGGCATTGAAGGACAGCTTGGAAAAGGGCTCCTCACAGCTCAGTCTCTGACTGCTTTGGGTAGAGGTTTGTTCGTGGCAGTAACCGAGTTATCACTTTTAGGGTTAATAATCATGTATGCAGATGGTCTTTCTTTCTCGTCAGAGTGGTGTCTGGCGTCACAAATAGGCTGCAAGTTTTAGCAATAATTAAACTGATGCATTCTTTATAATGAGTAAATATCCGTGACAGCATTTAAGATATTGAACTAGGATAGGGTCCAAATGGCCAAAGCAGAGATGAACACTTAGTAAAAAGATTAAGAACCTTTACTTATATAGTCATGAGAAAGCAGAAGCTATGGGACTTTCGCACCTTCGTTGACCAGAATCTTTTGCAAAGCGCTATTTCTTTACTGCAAATAAAGATTTCTTTTAATTTAAACAACATGCCTTAACATTCTGGGGTAAAGTACCCAAGCCCACTTAATGTAAGATTACAACTGGGGAGTGATCTTTGAGGAAATTTTTGTAGTTACTAGTGTCTAATTAGACTGTAAGCCTCTTGAAGACAAAATTGGGGGTTTCGTTAGTTCTTACAACACCAAACGGTATTTGATTCACAGCGCGTAATGAGCAGACAATTTATTGAAATAATTCAATAGCTTGAGAGTGGCTGTATCATGACTTTTCGAAATTGCATAATTTGCAAGAAAAGACTACTTCATGAATCCCTAAATCTAAAAATTCTTCATAAAGTTAGAATCAAGGTGTCATATAAATATTTATTAAAGATAAAGAGGAAAAAAAGAAATTGACTATGAGAAATCATGAAAGTAACTATCAAGTTGGTCTTGACTAGTAGAAAATAGGATTTTGATGCTCATTGTTGAAGTAAAGAGTCAATTTTGTAACTATAGTATAGGCTTTGGCAAACTCTTTGAGAAAAGGGCTAGATGGTAAATATGTAGGCCTTGCTGGCCATCTGATCTGTTTAGTAACTCTACTCAGCTGTGCCATTGTAGCTTGAAAGCAGCCATAGGCAATATATAAAGGAATGGTGTGGCTCTATTTCACTTGATTTATGGACACGGAAATTTGAAGTTCATATAACTTTTACCAGCAGCAACATTTTCTTCTTTTTTCCCCCAAGCTTTTAAAAATGTAAAAATCATTCTTAGGTTGAGAAAACAGGAGACATAAAAACAAGAAAAGAGTGGGAGTGTCCTGTTGGTAGTAGTTTGCTGCTGGCACCTACCATGTGACAGAGTTTGGAGAGGAACATTTTAAAAGTATTAATGGACTGATTCTCCTAGTCCCTAAGTCATATCTGGGAGTTAAGTTAAATGCCTTGAAGAGTAGCATCAACTTATTTTGGGCATTATAGTATTTTGTTTTGTCTTGAGTATTATCTAACAGATGTCTTTATGCATGAGGGTTTTAAAACATTCATTAAGTATGTAATATTTTATACATAAAAATAACATTCTAAGTTTATCTAAACTCTAAACATTATATTCAAATGACCACCTGTGACCCCATCACACAGCTTTAAAACTAGGGCTTAAAAACCAGATAATTGTGAAAAAATAACCCACAAAATGGAAGAAAGTATTTAAAAATCATATATCTGACTTGCGTCCAATATATATAAAGAGCTCTTAGAACTCAATTAAAAAAAAAAAAGATAACCCAATATAAAAATAGTCAAAGGATCTGGACATTTCTCCAAAGAAATGGCCAATAAGCACGTGAAAGGATGCTCAATACGTTATTCACCAGAGAAAAGCAAATCAAAACCACAGTGAGATACCACTTCACATCCCCTAGGTTGGCTAGATCCAAAAGGGCACATAAGTGTTGGTGAGGAGGTGGAGGAACTGGAGCCTTATACACTGCTGGTAGGAATATCAAAGAGTGCAACTGCTTTAGAAAACAGTTTGTCAGTTCCTTAAAAGTTAAAAATGGAATTACCATATAATAAAGCAATTTCATTCTAAGTGTATATATCCAAGAGAAATAAAAGCATATGTCCACACCAAAACCTATATATAAATGTTTATACCAATACCATCTATAATAGCTAAAAGATGGAAACAACCCAGATGTTCATCAACTGATGAACTGATAAATAAATGTGGTATATCTATACAATGGGATTTATTTGATCATAAAAAGGAATGAAGTACTCATACATGTTATAATGTGTATGAAAACATTATTAGAAGTAAAAGAAGCTAGTCACAAAAAAACACATATTGTATGATTCTGTTCACATGACAACGTCTGGAACAGAGAAATAAATAGAGACAGAAAGCCGATTAGTGGTTGCTTAGGGCTAGGGGTAGGGAAAGGAGGGGGGTGATAGTTAAAGAGTACAAGGTTTTATTCTTGAGCTAATGAAAATGTTCTAAATTTGACTGTAGTTACTAGTGTACAAGTTATTGAATCGTACATGTCAATTGGGTTAATTATATCATGTGAGTTATATCTCAATAAAGCTGTTAAAGCAAATAAAAAGGCTAGATAAAAAGAACTAGATTGTTACCTATACCGTTGGATCTTGCTTTGTGCTTCTTTCTTATACCATTCTCCATGTTCCTTCCAACCCTGAATTTTGTGTTAATCATTGCCTGGTTTTATTGTAAAACAGTTTTATGACATATGTGTGTATTCCTAAACAATATGTTGTTTAGGTTTGCTTATTTTTGATTTATAAATAAGCTATATATAATAGTCTCACTTTTAAAAAATTCAACGTTAAGTTTTTGAGGATTATCCATATCATTACATGTAACTATATAGTATTTGTTGGCAAATATTTCACAATTTATCTATTCTTTTACTGGTATGTATTTGGGTTGGTTCCCATGTTTTGCTATTAAAAAGAATGCTGATTTCAAAACTTATTTTCATGTGTCTTGGCACACATGTGCAAGAGTTCTACCATATGAATGTGAATGTGCCACGTATTTTAATGACCTCCTCCAAAATAATTTTAAAACAACATTGATTCTCCTGCTTTTACATTAATGGCATATACCCAGCTTATGCATTCCCTCAAACCAAGTAAAAGTGACTAGAACTGAAAGCCTAACTTCTCATCCTATTTAAATTCTAATTGTAATATCTATTTTCTCATATCCTAAACAAGTATGGAAAAACGCTAATCTAAAACTTTACAATTGAATCATAGCAGGCCCACTTAACCCAGTCACTTATCAGCATCATTTAACTTAAATCAAAGGGACATTACGTTAAGCAAGGTACATAATAGTTACTAAACTTCACTAACATTTTTCTTGTATGGTATCCTGCTGGGTAGTCCAATATTTCTGACATGATTAGTTTGGTTATCCTGGTAACGAGTCACTTGTAAATTTGGCATTTTAGCCTTGGGCACTTTCTAAGTCTGCCCTGATTCAAGCTGTGAGCTTTTGCAGTTCATTCAGGATATTTCCACTTTACTGAGGAAGGGGGAAAGCACTCTAAGGTCAGAACAGAGCATTATAAGGGATTTTTTTAAGTTTTTTTCCTACTGTGGTAAAACATACATAACATAAAATTTACCATTTTAATCATTTTAAATTGTGCAATTCAGCACAGTGGAATCATACAGTATTTGTCTGTTACATAAGCTTTTATATCCAGAGGAATTAAGTACATTCACAAAGTTGTGCAGTAATTGGCACTATTCATCTCCAGAACTTTTTCATCATCCAAAACTGAAATTCTGTACCCATTAAACAATAACTCCCCACTATCCCCTCCTCCCAGCCCATGGCAACCACTATTCTTTCTTTCTCTATGAATTGGCTTATTCTAGGTACCTCGTATAAGTGGAATCATACAGTATTTGTCTTTTTGTTACATAAGCTTTTATATCCAGAGGAATTCCATCTCGTTTTGTTTTTCTGTTTAGTGGACCCTTTTTCCACTAAAAGAAAGCATAGCTTCTTTTATTGAGAAAGTATGTAACAAGATTGTTCCCCTATTAATATATAGCCCTGTATAGAAAGGGACAGACATAAGAAATTGTATAAAACCAAAAGAACTTTCAGTTATTATAGGTGGGGTCTTCATCTGCCCCGTTTAGTTATTTAGTCATCTAATAATCCTGGTTTCACATTAACCACTTAATCAAGTAGAGAAGGTGCAGTTAGTTTCTAATTTTTAAAATTTCACACCTATCTGATGAATGGATGAATTAGATAACCTTTGAGGTTCCTGTTAGCCCCCAGCTTCTCAGAACTTAAAAGCCATTCTACAATATAAAAGTTCGATCTAAATCATTCTTGTTTTGATAGGAAGGGATATTAAAGATCAGGAGGGTTCTAGGAGACTGAAAGTAGAAATGAGGTGGTCTAAATGGCACTATTGAAGAGGAGGATGGTCCCTGGAGAAGCTAGATACTGGAAACACCAAAGACAAACCTTGCAGTACATAGACAAACACTGGTTGTCTTGTGTCTATACTTGTACTCAGTTTCATGAGAAAATTACCTTCATTACTTTGCATCAGTCCATGTGGAAATCCACAGAAATGGCTGGAATCCATTGGTTATTTATTCATTCCCCCATGTTGAATGACTGTTACATGCCCAGCACAGTGAGAATCGCTGGGGAAGCAAAGATGAATATCAGTGACGGATCTGACCTAAGATAGAACAGAAGGCCAGTTAAGCTGTGAACATTAGGTCTCAAAGGATGTGCTTAGTTCCAAGCTCATTTCTATTTATTCAGAGAAGAATCACAGGATTCTCATGTTGGTTATTTTACTAAGGCGACAACCATCAGTCTAATAGGACCACATTTTCCAGAACCAGGTAAAATAGGCTTCTGAGTGATGAATGCATATTTCAGTCTGATTATAGTCTGATGTGTGGTTGAGGGTGTCCATTTTACAGAATCCGAGTTTAGAAGTCTCTGTATTGCCCAGCGTATAGGTAAGGGACTAGTGTGGTATAAAGGTGGTCTTTCCATCAAATGAATACTGTCTGGTACTTCTGCTCACCTTTTTCCAGTAGCAGGAAGCTCAGATATTTGGCCTAGTTAGTAGGTTGATGGAAAAGTCCATCTGATTGGTTGCTTGGCATTAGGCTAAACACAGTCTTTTTCCTGGCATTGTCTTCTAGCACAGTAGAAGCTGTGACTAGAGATTTTCAGGGCTACAATACAAGTTCACAAGTATTTGAACAAAATTTTAAAGTTTGAATTTTGATTTTTCTTCCATATCCACTTCTTCTTCATTTCTTAGTACTCTCATGGTACCCTGTCTACCCTGTCTGTTCAAAGTCCCTGCTGCCGACCCCCGTGCATCCCCGTTCTATCATCCTGCTTCCTAATGGCCTCTCTCTTCATCAGGGCTCCTCTCCCTTCAGTGTCTCCTCTGAATGAAAAGTGAGCAATTATCTAATTTAAGTTCTTCAGTAATCGAAAGCTTTAATAAAGAGGTTTGTTAATGCAGATGAGTCTAGGTGGTCTAGACCAAAACTGGTCTTCTTGATACGCAAGTTCTCTTTCCCACCTTCTGTTCCATAATCACCTTTCTCTCACTTTACATAAGAAAAGCCTATCTCAAACATATCTTATTAGTCCATTTTACTAAAAGACCTACCTCTAATGCATTTTATTAAATTGCATTGTCCAAGGATGTAAAAATCTAAGGAATGAGGAAGGCAAAAAATGAGGATATTTCAGAATATCAGTTTTAGGGGTGAGAAAGTCAATGATTATGATTCCTGGACATTGCAAATCATGTGTTTTCTAAGTCTTTGTTTAAAAAAAAAAAAAGTCAATCTAATCAAATCATAAGCTGATATTAAAGGAAAATTTAAAAGGATGAAATTGTGACTCACATACAAATTTTTTTAATGAACATTTTTAAATATTAAAGAATGAAAGAGACAGAAAGGTCTACAATCAGTAAAAAGGGGACCATTGATAGGAATGATGAAATGAATGTGTTTAATAGATGTAACATTGACTCTTCACAGGTTGAGAGGGAAGTCAGTTGAACTTCCACAGGATAAAATTTATTTGCATTCCTATAGACAATAATTACTTGCTTTACCATAAGTTTTCTGCAAGTTAACTTCTATGTCTTCAGAGTTGTGAAACAGCCTACTCAAAGATGATGAATAGCCGAGATAACCAAGATGGATGACTAAATAGGGTACTCACTAAATTTCAGTCTTTCCCAATTTTTCCTTACACTGATGATTAAAATAATTTTTGATATTTCATCACCATGTGATGTTTAGTATATAACTCAGAAGGCATTCAAAGGATTGAGTGACATTTCCATTCATCTATTCCCATCCTCATTTATATGAACATAGTTTCCCATGATTTACATTGATAAGAACAAAAATTGAGAATTAAATTGAAGTTCAATCTTGACTCATTATAGTAATAAGTATAGTCATCCACATATGCATGAAATAATTGAGAAATAAGAGTGCTCCAAAGAGAGAGATTTCCAATTAAAATTTTTATTTACATTTAGTCATTATTTGACATTTGCCATATTTGTGTTGTTTTGATAAGTTGCATTCTAATAATAGTCATTATTTGACATTTGCAATATTTGTGTTGTTTTGATAAGTTGCATTCTAATAACAATCAGAAGAGCATTTTTTGCCATTGGGTGTAAATTTAAGTGTATATACATATTTTTGCTGCAGAAAAAAATGAGATAAGATAATGAATAAAAGACATGCAAGCATAAAATACATAAAACTAGGATAAACTTCTATAGGTCAAGTAGAATGGAATTATAAGTTCAAGAAGAAAATATAATTATGCAAAATTTGTGATTGTCAAAGAGTAGCCTGTTTAAATATTCTTTTTAAATGAATGATGATGAATTTCAGTGGACATACTTCAACAAATGATAAAATAACTTTACATGTCAAAGTTTACCAAGAGTGCTAGAAGTTACATTCTTCACAATTATTCACATTTTAGTAAAAGTTTTTACATGTCTGCCTAAAAATATGCAAGAGACTTTAACAAAATTGTTTTAAGTTATCTGCAAGCAAAAATTTGAAAAATCTCTTTGTAGTTCATTTTTGGTCAGAAAACATGACCAAAAATCAAGAGTCTATAATATGGCTAACACTTTCTGCAAATTTAGTAAATAAACCAATTTATTAATTGACATGGTTCTAGTGACTCTTTTTTTCTGATAGATTTTAGGAAGACATAACCAGAGAGATAGCGCTGTTTGGATCTGTAAATGTATAGCCTTCACCAAGTTTGGGAAGTTTTTAGCCATTATTTCATCAAGTACGTTTTTTACCTCAATCTCTTTGTCCTCTCCTGAATTCCAATGACACTAATATTAGACTTTTTAATATTGTTCCACAGGCAACTTAGGCTCTGTTTATTTTTTTGTTGTTCAAAATTTTTTTCTCTCTATTCTTCAAATTGTATATTTATATCAAATTCACTGACATTTCCCTTTTTCATCTCCATTCTGCTGTTGAGCCCATCAGTGCATTTTTAATCATTATTTTTCAGTTCTAAAATTTTTATTTGTTCCTTGTTTAGAAGTTTTATGTCTCTGCTGAGAACTTCTATTTTTCCATTCATTTCAACAGTGTTTACCTTTACCTCCTAGCACATAGTTAAAATAGCTCCTATAAATCTGATAATTCCAACATCTGTGTCATCTTGAGATTGGCATTTGTTGATTGTCTTTTCTCTTAAGAATTGACCACATTTCCCCAGTCCCTTACATGTCAAACATTGTAAGAGTGAGTTCTTGACATTTTGAATGTTATGTTGTGAGATCTGGGTCCTTTTGAAATGCTCAAGTTTTTGTTTTATCAGGCAGTCAACCCTGTCTTGCATTCTGTGGGCAATAGTTCCAACCTCAGTTTATTTGTCAGAGTCTTTGCTGAGCTGTTTTGGGTCCCATGGAAGCACAACTTAGGAATTAGTCTGGGACTTGAGCAGTTGCTTATGTCATAGTCCAGTTCTCAAAGGTTTTGTATCTGTCTCACCTATGCACAGCCCAGGGGAGCAACTGGGGCTTGTGCAGAATCAGAGAATCCTCTTCTTCAGTTCTCTCCTCTCATCCTCTCCTCTCCCCTAAAAGCCTTTTATCCTGGTCTCTTGGCTAGAAAGATTTGGTTTCTCTTGAAGTTTTAGCTGCTCATGCTGCTGCAATATAGACTGAGGCTACCCTCAAGGCAAAGCCATGAGAGAAGAGTGAAAAGAAAAAATAACAGGGATTCTCCCACACTCTCTGGACCACAGAGCCCCTTTCCCCTGCTCCTCGGCTTTTGGAGAAACTTTTAGCTGCTTATGCTGCTGCCTACTGTTCTGCCACATAGTTCTGCAACTGTGGCCACTCATGGGAGAGAAAAATGGAAAGAAAAAAAAAACCTGGACTGTCTCTCACATTCTTCCATTTGCAGGGGCCTCCTTTCCAGGTCTTCTGGCCAAAAAGATAGGGTTCTCTCAGAGTTCTTGCCTGTACCCTCTGCACAGTTCTGAACTCAGGCCAACTCTGGAAAGAGAGAGAGAGAAAAAAAAAATGCACTCCCAAGTGAGTCTCTTTTTCTAGTTTTGGTTGCTCTCCTCGATTCACTTGCTACTGTTTATTTTTCAGAGTCAGAAGTTGCTTTTTGTGTTTTGAACACAGTTTAGAGATAGTCTGCGGTAGGTTTACCCTTTCATGACCACCCTGGTAGCCCTCCTCCTCCTTCCCATGCCTTGCCTTAGTCCCTGTTTCTCTCCGTTTCTCCCACACTTCACCATTCTTTTCTTTCCACTTTGCCCTTTTTCTCTGTTTCTCCTTTCATTTGAGCTCCCAGGGCTAAAAGGCAAAAAAGAAGAACCTATAGTTTTTTGGTGGTCCACAGCTCTATTTGAAAATTCTGATTCTGTTACAAGTAATAAGTCACAGTCAAGTTCGAAAATAGACCCAGAGGCTGGAGACACATGGAGAAGCAAAAGGGCTTGGAGGAGCACTCTTGGCTCTATCACCTGGCTATTTTAGGTCAAGTGATCACAGTCGCGCTTGTCGAAAATGTCCACTTATTAAACCTGACCCAGCACTTAAGAATTGATCTTTTGGACTTTTATTTAAGAGAGTTATTGAATCTGTTATTCAGTTGAACATAAATCTTACATTATAATGCCAGAATGTTGAAATTAGGAAGAATTTCAGCAAACCTTACTACCTTCATTATTCTAGAGAAACATGGCATTCTTAAAACTGAAACAAGCAAGGTTTTTTTAATAAAGTAAAATATTTCTAGTCATGTTGTGAGAAATAGCTGACCATATGAAATGATATCCCCTTTTACACTTTTAGTCAATTGTTTCTGCAGTTTATCTATTCTGTGGCATGGTCATAAAAGTGTGGTGTGTGAGATGTTATGGTCATTGTGTTTAGTGGACAGGAGAGATGGTAACACATGCAATAATAAGTCACAGATTGAGCACTCACTGGGTACAGATCACAGTGATAAGTGCTATGGAAAATTCAGAAATAAATTATTGTATGACACTTAGGTGTCACTTTATAGTACGTGAAGTTCACCTCATCGTCTCCTTTAATCTTCCCAAGAATCCTGAGGTAGTCATTATTATTAGATTAGGTAGGTAATACTTATAATTTCATTCCAGAAATCCTTTGAACTTTGCGTCCCTACTTGCAGCTGCCAACTGTCATCTCAGTATCACCGTAGGCACTTCAAACTCACAGGTCTAAAACTGAGCCCCTCCTCTTCATTAGCCACCTCCATTCTCTATGGCTGTTTTTATTGGCACCACCCAACCCCAGAGCAAGACATCTAAAATGTCCTACCTTCTCTCTTTCCTTCCCAACCCCATTTAACCCATTTAATCCTTCCTCAGATTTTACTTACTCTTCAATCCATTGTCATCTTCATAGTAAATCCCCAGGTCTCTTCCTAGTTTTATCAACCACTCTTTGTTACTGCTCATCAATCTCATTTCTCCAGCTTTCTTCGGTAGTTCCTGGCACATAAGTGAATGCTCAATAAATATTTTCTGACTGTAACACCTCCGTGTCTTTGCACATGTTAGACATAGGCTCTGGAAGGCCTTTACTCACCTTTCCTCTGACTTAACACCGCCTCATCCTTTGAGAGTTAGTTTACTTCCTAACTAAACTTTAGTAGCCTCCCTAATTCCTAGAGCTCAGTTGAGTATCCCACTTCTTGACTCTCCCGTTCCCACATGCACTCACAGCATTCCTGTGTACTTTTCTATTATAGGATTTCTCAAACTGTGGGTCCTTGTACTCTGACATGTACTTCTTAAAAATATGGATTTCTGGAAATACCCAGAACCACTGAATTAGTATAGCTGAGACTGGGGCCCAGGAATCTGCATTTTAAAAAGCCCCACTCTTCCCCAGTGATCCTAATGTACATGAGAGAGAAGAGCAGTGAGAACCAGTGATCAGTTCTGTCCCCTGTCTTGGACCCTACAGATAGTTCCAGGAGTGAGAATCATGACCACTCAGAGAAGTCACTGGGTAAGTTTAATTACTAATTATGACTTTTCAGAAGATAGGAGCAGCAAATTAATCATATTTAATAGGTTTTCAACTACACCTTCATAAAGAAGAACATTACTTAGTTTTTGTTTTTTTAAAGCTTTATTGAGCTACAATTTTGCATACCATAAAATGCACCCATTTTAAGAGCACAATTCAGTAATTATTAGTTCATATACAGCACTGTGCAACTGCTACCACTGTCCTATTTTAAATCATTTTCATAACTTCAAATAGAAATTTCATGCCTATTTACAGTCACTCTCCATTCCGATCCCTAGCCCTAGACAATCGCTAATCTAATTTCTGTCTTTGCAAATTTGCTTTTTCTGCATATTCATATAAATGGAATTGTATAGCACATGGTCTTCTGTCTCTGGCTTTCACATAGCAAAATGTTTTGGAGGTTCATCTAAGTTGTAGCATGCATCAGCACCTCATTCCTCTTTATTGACAAATACTGTTCCATTGTATGGAGATACATTTTGTTTATCCATTCATCGGTTGATGGACATTTAGGTAGTTTCTCTCTCTCTTTCTCTTTTTTTTTTTTGGCTATTATGAACTATGCTGCTATAAACATTAGTACACAAGTTTTTTATGCGTGTGGACGTATGTTTTTATTTCTCTTGAATAGATAACTATGAATGGAATGCCTGGGTCATATAGTAAATATATGTTTAACATTTATTAAAATTATTGGGATTACATTGGTTAATAAAAATCAAATAGGTTTCAAGTGACAATTCAGTAATACGTCACATATATATTGCATTGTGTGTTCACCACCCAAAGTTAAATTTCCTTCTGCCACCAAATATTTGACCCCCTTTACCCATCTACCTCCCCACTTCCCCCTTCCCTTTGGTAATCACTAATCCACTGTCTGTCCGCGAGTCTCTGTTTGTTTGTCATGTTTGTTTGTTACTTGTAGTTTTACATCGCGCATATAGGTTCTCAACTTTTTCTGTCTTACTTATTTCATTTAGCATGATAATCTCAAGATCTATCCATGTTATCTCAAATGGCAGTATTTCATCTTTTCTTATGGCTGAGTAATATTCTGTTGTACACATGTACCATATCCTCTTTATGCAATCATCTACCGATGGACAGTTCGGTTGATTCCATGTCTATGTTTAACTTTTTAAGAAACTTCCAAACTGTTTTCCACAGCAGAACACCATTTTACATTCCCACTAGCAATGTAGAAATGTTATGATTTCCCTATAACCTCACCAGCACTTTTTATTATCTGCCTTTTTGGTTGTAACCATCGTAGTGGGTGTGAAGTGGTATCTTGTTTTGATTTGTATTTCATTAATGACTATTGGTGTTGAGTATCTTTACATGTACTGTTGGCTATTTGCATATCTTCTTTAGAAAAATGCCTGTTCAAATATTTCGCCTATTTTTAAGTTGGAGTATTTGTTTTCTTATTATTGAGTTTAAGAGTTCCTTATATAGTCTGGATACAAAGAGAGCAATACTTTTACTTTACAGAGGGACAAAAGGTCTATGAAAACTCTGTCCTGCTCTGATCACGTGGCCAGTGGAGTCTCCGTAGCTCTTCTTTTCCCAGTGCCAGAATGTGGCCCTTGGCAAACTCTCGGAAGCACCTCTTTGACCTCCACCCTCTCCATGGCCTAACGATTGGTAGCTTCCTGAGAAAGGAAAGAAAGTAATTGATATAGTGACAGTAAAGAGAATTTAACAATCTAGAATTTAGTTTGATGGTAGTTTTATAAACATTTTTAAATGAGTGGAATTACAAAGGAAATAGTCTATTGCAATTTTATTGTTTTCAGGAAGCTCACCTATAAGCCAGCTGCCCAGCCTCACTATGAGAAAAGGTTTGAAAGTCTTCATTACCTATCACTTCAAGCCTATTTCCTGTTTAATCTTCAGCTCATGATCTTTGGAATTCTTTGGGCCTGGGTCTCCTTTACATAATCAGAGGAGAAACTGTCACCGCAATTGTTTCTGTGCCTAGTGAGGAGAGCTTTTAAACTAGCAACCAGGACACCCATAGACCCGGCCCTTTTATTAACGTGAAAAAATTACCAAAGCAGCGTTCTGCCTTATTTATTTTAGGAACTGGTTGTGAGGGATTTACAAAACCCTTTGGATAACGTGGAGTTTTTTAAAATTTGAAATCCTGAAGAAGGAGCTGTGGAAAACAGAAAGGTTCACGTTAGAGGCAGCAAGTGCGCTCTTGGAAACCGCAGGGAGGAACCACTGCGGTTATAAGTGGGAAAAACTAGTGTCTTTAAATGGAAATTTCTCCTATAAAAATCTGGCTTTCCGCCTGATCTGAGTTTGTGCCAGTGCGTGGGCAGGCAAGGGAAAGGCAGTGAGTGGTAGCCAATTAATTAGTCAATCAAATAATATTTATAGAATTCTCCATGTACGGGGCAGCATGCAGACTCAGTGGGAGATACAAAGAAGAGTATCGGTCCATGAAAAGCCTGGACTGGTCTCCTTGGGAGGCAAGGTATGCATGTGCTACCAGAAAGATAGCACAAGGCATTGTTTTGATTGGGCAGTATGTCTTATGAATGCCAATAATGAATACGAACAGGCTGTTATTCTGGGCTTATGAACATTTACTCCGGGCCATGGGGTGTCAATTTTCAAAGCAGCTATGAACGCTGTTTTTTATAACTGGGTAGGCTGAGTGGATAGGACATTAGTAGACCCTTACCACTGAGCACAAGATAATTTGGGGGAAAAAATATGAGGGATGAGGAGCATTAGTTTCCAAAAATGATTCCACAGAGATTGTGCTTGCATCCTTTGGAGAGGACTATTTAAAAGCAAAGGAGTCATTATAAAATTGTGTAGGGGGACATATGTGACTAAAAAACTACTAATACCCAGTAAAATTTTCATTTTAAAGAAACCATTAAACATGGATTTAAGAAAACCTTTTACAATGTTGGAGGAATAAGTACACAAAGAGAGGGAAATGAAACATTGAGAACAATAATAATGAGTATACTGACCTCAAATTTTCAGCAAGTCATTTCTATTGGCCAGATCCTCTAGATGACTGCTGAACATTTCACGCACAGACTTGATGTAGTGCTACGTAGGTCTAACTATTCCCACAGAAAGCAAAACGTGATGGCATGTCTTCATAACAGTCTCTAACATGTTTGTCACTGAGCATGTGTCAGACTTTATATGCCCTCATGTATATACTTCCAGCAACCCTATGTGTAGGTAGTAACTAAAGCAAAGCAAAATTAAGCTTTGTTCCCAAAGTCCCCCAGCTAGTGATTCCAAAGCCTCTGTACCACCCTAGTTAAAGATGGGCAAAACAGTGGAGACCTTATAAACTGTTTGAAAGTGTGGGGAACTCTCTTTTTCTGGGAACTGCTGTGAGAAGGATAGAAATGCTCTCTTTCTTTTAGTTCTCTAAGACAATAGCGGTACTATCGGTATAACATTGGACATTGGCCATAACACTGCACTGTCTTAGGAACTAAATATTTGTACTTCGAGGACGAGTTCTGTGAGATGACAAATGAAGCAAAAAAAAAAAAAATCTTTTACACATAATAGCTATCTTTTCTCCTAGGAAAATGTTTCCCTGATACCTTATTATTCCAAGACAGTATATGAGATAATACTGACTAGCTTTCTTGTTGAAATGTATGAAGTATTTAGTGTAATTGATGTTTGAGTTGTGTAAGAGATGTTTGAATTATTTAAATATTTAGAATGATAATTTTTTATTTGAAAAAAATTAAAAACCAAAACTGGTTTATAAACTCACCCAGAGACAAATAATAGGCAATGCCTGTTTTTCTATCTTTTCTACATGTCTTGAAAACAGTTTATAAAGAAAATATTTGATCAACAACAAACCACATCATCATGAAAGTTCAAAACACTGGGGACAAAGAGAAGATCACCAAAACTTCCTCTAGAGAGGAGAGCACAAGTTACATCCAAAAGATAAGGAATTAGAGTGGATCTGGACTTCTCAAAGGCAACCTAGGAAGCTAGAAGAAAATGGAGCAATGCCTTTAAAATTCCAAGGAAAATTTCAGCCTGGAATTCTTATTCAAACTGCACATCAAGTGTGAGAGCAAAATAAAGATATTTTCAAACTTGCAAGAGCTCGAAAAATTGACCTTTCATGTACCTTTTTTAGAAAACAATGCTCTTTCTAATTAAGAAAGTACACCAAGAAAAAGAAGGATATAGAGTCCAGGAAACAGGTATACCATATAAGGGGATGGGGAAGAGAAATCCCTAGAATGATTTTTATTCATCTTCAGTGCAGGCGAAAGCAGATCCCAGATTACAGATGTAAAGCAGAGCTACGGAACAATCATGCAGTCAGAGTAATTCTCTAGAAGAGAAATCTCTGAGAAGATAGAACTAATAGAATTCCAGATGTGTTTGGCTCTGTTGAAAGGAGACTTACAACACAGTGTGGAGAAGAGTTTGGAGAAAAGTGATGTTTAAGTATATAGAAAACTGAGAAGCTGAAAAACACGGCTCTAGGAAAACAGGGTGTGCAAAAAAAAAAAAGAAAAATAATCTTAGTATACCTAATGACTCAGCTGTAAATAGTCATAATTGTGTTAACACTGATTATTGGTCACACAAAAATGATGTAACATTACTGGGAGGATGGAATAAAAGGAAATACACATGTATGTACTAGTGGGAGTGGGACAAGAAAAAGGTAAACCCTCATGTTTTAGGTGGGAACTCAATAGATAATGCCTAAAACTGAAGAAAACAAACAAGTCATAGAGGTATAACCATGTTACTTAGAGATGGGGAAGTAATTACTGAAAGAAACAACTAAAATAATTGAAAATGGTTGACTCTCGAGACAAAGAGTGGAAGGGAGTCAGTCAGGAGACTGCTGTGGTTTTGTCATAAGCCTTATAGAACTGTCAACTGTTTATATTCTGTGCATGTTTGGCTTTGATAAAAATAAAAATTAAATGTTAAAAAGGGAAAAGTGAGGAGGAAATTCAAATAAGAAAAAAAAAGACAAACAAGGATAAGTTCTACTTCCCATTAAAAAGAAACTCAAAAGAGAATACTCAAAAATTAATGCAAAACAAGGAATTAAGATTAATCTCAAGTATCATTTCCTAAAACATTTAAAGAGAAAGTTGCGAAATTCTATATTCCTCCATTTTTTTCCCCATCCATTTTCACATTCTAGTCAACTGTTGGTGTTTATCTTCTATAAGCTATGTAGGATATAGGGGACCTCAACTCATGATTGACTTCTACTTGAGTAGAATGACTGGAAAATCTGGAGGCCAAGTTTGAGCTGGTCATCAAACCCAGTCACTTGATTTTCCGGCTGTGTATCTTGCTTCTTTTTGCTTCTTGTCTAAGTCTTAGAACATTTTATGTCAGGCCATCTTGCCATTTTTCCCTCTTCCACTGGCTTCCTGATCCAAACTCATTAGTCTGTCCACCTGGCCTTGACTCATTCCTTACTCTAACCTTGCTGCCTGCGTTTGCTTTGACTGCCCTATCCATTTCCTCTACTTAATTCTTATTTTCTGGCTCTTACCTCCTCCTCAAAACTGGCTAAATCCATTTTGAAAAACCAAAGCAAATGGAACTGCCTGGGAAGAATTTGGAAAATCTGCAGCTCTGTTCCTTCTTCATTCTTGAGAGCCAGGACAGCAGCTGAAGGCATATGTGGGGAGAAGGGTGCGCGCGCGCGTGCGTGCGTGCGTGCGTGCGTGTGTGTGTGTGTGTGTGTGTGTTTTGGGAGAAGAGGGTACAGCTATCTTGGACCCTGTCATTTTCCCTGGGAATACTAACATTTATAATTTTGCCATCCTGGTGTATTCTTTATTTGTTATTCCATTTTTCCTAGAAAATTCCAAAATTTTTAACCCAGAGACATCTTTCCAGCTTCCTTGCATGAGTCGTATTTTGACCTCTTAAGAGGCTGTAGCAAGACTGCAGGTGATTTTACATGAAGTGACATCTGATTTGCTTTTAGACTGCATTCCACACCAGTCTGCCCAGCCCTGCAGTTTATGGGCTAACTCCTGTTGTCTTTCAACATATGGGGCACTATTAGATAGTGTGCGTTTGGGTCTTTTCCGGGAGGCTGATTAAGCCACAGTCAGGAATAGCCATCCTGCGTGTGAAATGAAACAGCTCTGGAGCTGCTCAGTGCTTTTCTGTTGGGGGATAGGGTGTTTGCTAACAAAGCAAACACATTTTTTTTTTCTAACATGGGCTAGGTCTATGGTGGTAACATTTGACAAGTTTAGTAACAGGGAACATAGATGACTGTGAACAGATGGGCAACTATTAAAAGATTCGAGGGGCTTTTATCATTTCTCAAATGGCCTTCACCCACCTACAGGATACCCGGCTCCCTTGCAAGCTTACGTAATGGATTCAATTAATTTTCTTCTTCCTTTTCTTTTTTTTTCGATTGCAATGGAAGCAGAAGCTCTGACGTTAAGAGGAAAAGAATAGATGAGAAACTTCTAATTTTGAATCCTCTTGGGATTAGATGCTGATTTCAGCCATGCAGAGAACACTGCCCCATATTTTGAAAGAGTAGCTGCTGGCTGTTTTAGAGGAGATGACTTTCCAAAATAGCCAGTGAACTCCCCCATCCATATCTGATGACCATCTGACATTTGGATGCAGAATTACAGAACTATCCACGTGTTTTGATAAGTATAACCTTGCTTTTAAAAAAGGCAGTGGCAAGTCATCATTACATTTAAGCTCAAAACTAATGGACTACAAAACACAAAAGAGAAATGCACTGCCTAGTTCCCAGAAGAAATAGAAAATATTTACACATCTTAGAGCAATAAAATTTACCCACGCTCTGGGGCAGTGCTCTCTCTGATGCAGGAGTGTGCCAGTTCTCTGTGGCTCAGAACGATGCTTGGAAAGTTCACAAGGGTGAGAAATAGACACTGAGATGAGGCCTGTTTTACTCTCTCTGGGGCAGCAGCCTGATTTTGCCAAGAGCAGTCGCAGTTGGTATAGTCAGAGTTATGGTACCTATCAGCTGGATCTCATGAACCTGGACAAATGAGACTGGGTTCTCTTAATAACATTACATTCCAGGGGCAGTAATTTTAAGGTACTTACCTTAGATACATTCGGTGTAGCTATCTAAGATCTGTTTGGAAGCAGGAAGGATGGATAGATACACAACCCCACTATTATCCCCAATTCCTTACTTGGCTTCAAACTCAGTTTATCTCAGCCAAGAGTGCTCAGTAACTGAAGATCTCTGTCTCCAAAAATCATCCCACCTAGAGCTAAATTTTACGTAAAAATAACCAGCAGCAAAGGGAAGTGACCAATTTTAATATTTTAAGTTAAAATCTCCACCATTTGAAATAATTGCAATTTAAAATAATTTAGCAACAGAAACACAGAAGCAAACTAATAATAGAAGACAATTCACTCTGTTGGCCTGCTAAATAATGCATAGTTTAACAAACTCATAGTTTTCCTGTGCTGGGCTGTTTAAATTAAGTAATTGAGTAAATAAGGATTATGAGTAGATTTCATGTCCCCTGTAGAATTATACTTTAACAGAAGGAATTATTGAAAATAGTTAAAATATGCTCCTACTATTTATCAGGATAAAAGTTGACTGTATTAATTGTGAGATATATGTTACTGAACTTTTAAGTTAAGTGCTAGGCATGAGTTGGATCAACGCCCAAAGAAGCACCCAAGGAAACACTTGATAATGGCATTAAGAGATTGAATATTTGTATACTGAATAGGGGTCTTGTAAAAGTCATTGAACTGCATAGAAAATAAGCTAAATTTTTATTTTTTTATGTTCTAAGTTTTACTTTCTTTTGAATTCCACATAGTTTCCTGATGGGTAGAAATACTCTCTAGGTGATCAAAGCCCTTTCGAATAATTTTTATTTTCCTTTTTGCCGCCTAAAGTTTGATGATGTCAGCCTGCTAATCCTGCCTGACACTCACATGGCCTCCATTTGTACCTGTGTTCTTCTAGAATGGCAGAGATGCAGGGACTGATGGAAAGATTGGAGCGGGCAGTCAGCCGACTGGAGTTGCTGTCTGCGGAGTCACACCAGCCTTCTGGGAACTGTGGGGAAATGAACGGTGTCAACGGAGGTAGGGCCACAAACGGTTGTCGTTACTGGTCTCTACGTGGTTCACTTCCTTTTGTCCCTTTCATTTATTTCTCAAGAAATATTTCTATCGACTTTCTTCGACTGCCCTACTCTTTCTTTTATATGTGACCATGACATTAACCAGATGCAAGCAATCCCTGAAAAAGAGAAGGGGGAAAAAGTTTCAACCCACAGTCCACAAAAATCAGTATCTCTGCCTGTTAAAAGCATAATCCATGTGCCAAATATCATTATTCTTTCATTTTAGTGTTTATACTGCTGTTCCACACTCAACGACTAAATATATTATCTAAGTAATTATCAAAAAAGAAACTAATGTTCTCAGTTAGAATGTAAATTGGAAGGAATTATCATTCTGTAGATTTTAATTTTAAAGAGAACAAGACATTAAATTTAAGAACTGCAGTTTTAAAGGAAGCCAGCCTGATGTGAACCCAGATATCACTTTAATGTTACATGATCACATCACGTTGTTTTACCTTTGTCTGTTCCTAAGCAATATGCTTTTAAAATTATATGTGCATACCACACTTTAAAAAAAAAAGATTTAAAAAATTATAACATAAAAAGTTAACTATTTCTTTAAAACGATACATGTATGGCGAACTTTCTAAATTATCTACAGTAATTTTTCCAATTCTTGTCTAAGGTTGCAGATTTAGCAAATGAAAATACAGGACATCCAGTTAAATTTGAATTTCAGATAAACTACTTTTTTTGGTATAAGTGTGTTCCAAATACTGTATGGGGTATATTGCATGGTATACATTTATTCTAAAAATTTTTTCATTGTTTATTTGAAATTCAAATTTAACTGGGCTATCTGTATTTAATCTAGCAACTCTATTCTTGTCTCACATTCATTTCCTCCTTATCTGACCCATTTTGAATCCTGTCACACTTTTAGGGGCTAAGAAAAGCCTTAGGAAAGAGGGGCCTTCAAACAAAGCTTTGACCAGGCGAGATCCACATTGGAGCTTCTAGAATTTCAGGCATATTTGGAGCTGTGCCTTGTATTACATGCCCTGGGACAGAAATTTCTGTGTGAGCACAAATGCACAGGCTGGTTTTTTTTTCCCCCTGAACATAATGAAAATTAAAATGCTTTGAATGAATTGAAAGGGGATGTTATTTAAAGGAAGGCTGCCAGGGGCCTGTAAGTTTTTTCCGCATCAACTGAGACACATCTATGATTTCGTTTTAAGCCTCTTTTTGTTAACTATATGGTTGGTCTATGAGATTCAGTAAACCTTATTTGTAAGAAAATATTTTTATGTTCTCTTCAGTAACTTTGTTTCCTTATGACTTTGGCATCCAGTGAACAAAACACATGTCTCTAAGATTGCCAACCACAAATATAAAACCCACGAATACATAAAATAAAATTTAAATCCAATTCCCAAGAGATTGTGTAATGTTGTTGTGTAAGGGGCTGGGGACCTCCATACTTTGAATTTCATTTAAAGAGCTACGAGACTGCATTTTTAATTTTCTTTAATAAAAAAAAATCTAGGAAAATGAATAAGCCAAGCAAAATCAGAAGCCATAGTTAAATTACTTAAATATTTAAGCAAATATTTTCTAAAATAGCAAATCATTCCAAACCAGTTATTAAACTGAGGTTTTAAAACAACTTAGCTAGAAATTGATAATCCTACTTAAAATTAAGTAGGGTAATTAGTAAGTAGGATAATTAGTAAAATGTCTGAATCATAGCCATCCTTAAAACATTTGACTAATCCTAAATAACATTATTTCCATTTCTTCTTAATTAGTAAGCTTTGGTAATTTTCTAAATTCTATTTTTAATAAAACCTTAGAGACAACTTCTCACTTTAAATATAAACATCATCATTACAATAATGCTATAACTAAAGTTAAGTTTTTTTTTCTTTTTATTTAAAAAGAAACTTAGAAGGAACTCAATCCATTACAAATCCATAATATTCACAGATCAAAGAACCACCTTCTAATGATACTTGTGTTATGATGTTTCAATGTGTTTTGTTTTCTTCCTGACAATCAGGTAAGTTTGACTCAGCAATGGAAGAAATATTTTTGCATGCCTTCCAAGTGACAGGTACTATGTTAAGTGCAAGGAAATCTAAGATGAATTATACATAGTCCTAATCCTCCAGATTTTTTGGTCTCCATGCATTGCTATACAGGGCCGAAAATGCCTTGACTGAGGGATGCTCAAAGGATGCAAGCTGGGGTGAAAGACAAGTTATTAAAGGCTACCTGGAGGAGGTGTGAGCAGAGCCGAGAGATGAAAGGAAATTGTAAAATATTTCCTTTTATCATTATATCTTCTTCTATGTAGAGGCTTGTCACATTTCTAAAATTTTCCACCACTTTATATACCCAGCAGAAACCTCTCAGGCCTTTTCCACAACAACAAACAGGTTTATCTGTTTCCAGATGGATCCATAAGACTCTTTGGGCTTGTACCCCTTTTATGTTCTGGAAGTTGGTACATACTGTATTTTGAACTTTAAGATAACTCAGCTTCAGTAGCCTTATTAGAAGTTAGACTAGGTACAGAGAGCTGTAAACAGCTGTTTTCATCACCCTTTGGGCCTGTGGAAATGGGCACTTGGAAAAGAGGGACAAAGAAGGAAACTTAATCTTACAGATTTATGAGTTGGATATTTCTATCCTATATGAGAAAGGGAATCCTAGGTTTTGATTTGTATTTTAATAGCCTGTAGTGTTGAGTTTCTCAATAATATCTTTCTCAGTATTAGGGACATAGGAAGTCCAGGGCTTTGACAATTTTTTTCTGTGAATTAAAAGGCAGGGAAAGAAATGCAGAGCACACCAGATTGAGCTGTTGTCTCTTCAGCTTTTACAGTTATTCAGCAGATCAAAACTCAATCTGTATCACCTCAGCAGTCATTTTCATGCCCACCATCACCACTTCTCCTATCCCGGAAGTGAAGAAGGAACAAAATAAGTAACATCAGCTTTCTTTTCCTACTTGCCTAGAGTCTATTATTACCTTTTAATTGTCCTGGATAACATTTGTAACTGGGCCGGTCGGTAAAAGAGAAAGTACACTTGGCTTTGGATTAAAAAGGCTTGGTTCCGTTTTTGGATCTGCTCCTTATTTGACATGTGGCTTTGGTCAAGTCACATGCTTTTTACTAAACTACCAGGAACTAACAACATATTCTTCTTCCAAAGGTGTGGCACCCTCGGTGGAAGCTTTTGATAAACTGATGAACGGTATGGTGGCTGAGTTTTTAAAGAAGAGTAGGATCCTTGCTGGTGACGTGGAGACTCATGTGAGTACTTTCCTCCCCTGTTCTACGTGGAAAGGATCACTACTATTAAAAAAATAATAATAAATTGATTTAAAAAAAAAACAAAGTAACAAGGGTTAGTAAGGATATTGAGAGATTGGAACCCTTGTGCACTGCTAGGGGGAATGTAAAATGGTACAGCCAATATGGAAAAGAGTATGGTGCTTCCTCAAAAAATTAGAGATAGAATTATCATACAATCCAGCAGTTTCCTCTCTCTCTAGATATATACCCAAAATAATTGAAAGCAGGATCTCGAAGAGATATTCATACCCCCACTCTCATAGCTGCGCTATGCGCAATTGCCCAAAATACGGAAGCAACCCAAGTGCCTGTGGACGGATGGATGGATAAGCAAAATGTGGTCTATACATACAAGGGAATATTACTCAGCAGTAAACAGGAAGGAAATTCTGACACATGCTACAACATGGATAAACTTTGAGGATATTATGCTAAGTGAAATGAGCTGGTCATAACAGGAAATACCGTGTGATTTCATTTATGTGAGGTACCTAGAGTAGTCAAAATCATAGAAACAGAAAGTAGAATGGTGGTTAACAGGAGCGGGAGGAAAGAGAAATGGCAACTTATTTCGTGGATATAGAATTTTAGTTTTGCAATACAAAGTAAACTTGAAAAAAAATTCTGGAGCTCTGTTTATACAACATAAATATACTGAACACTACTGAACTACTGTACACTTAAAAGTAGTTAAGATGGTAAAGTTTGTGTTATGTGTATTTTGAAAAAAGTATAGCTTAAGAAAAACAAAGTTATGGAATTTGATAATCCATGAATCGGTAGAAACCTTTACTGATATCCAAGCCAGTTTTAGACACTTTTTTTACATTTTTTAATGTTTAGCATTCTCTCTATGGTTAGTCATTTTTTGAATGCATTTAGTGAAAATCAAAAATAATAGCCAAATTAAAAACCTAAAAGAAGTTTATTACCAGGTTCTTCTTGTTTATTTGTCTTTGTTTCTCACAGAGGATTGAATTCCAAATCCATCTGCTTATAGATTTCTCAGCAATGACACACACCTGGCAAAAACATTTTCAGTACAGATTCAGAGAAATTCTGATTCTTGAATAAAGTTGTGGCTTGGGGTTAAAAAAAGTAAAAAAGGGATTCTCTTTTGCTCATTCCCAATTAGACATTATATGCAACATGCAACCCTGGTCTTCCAGAGGATTTGGTGACTCAAGTTATGCCAGAGGTTCCAGGATTGTAATTAAATAGGTGCTTATCTCATCACATTTGCAATGAATTTATTTGCCACATCTAAGAAAAATGAAGATTATTCTCATGACCTCTGTTTTTATTAAATATTCCTATTGAAATACCCATTGGCAAAAGAGGGGAAGTTCTGACATATATGAGTTTAAGAAAAGTTTGTAATAAAACATGTTCACTTCAAATATATCACAAAGCTCTGTAAGTACTCTGGTCTGTTCTTGAGCTTAATGTTTTTGTTTACAAGAGACCACTTATGCAGTAAGATAGTGGCTGAGCTTCTTATATTCTAAGGCACAATAGCACCTGAAAGCTAACATACAAAATGGAATATTACCCCAATACACTAAAAGGGATTTTTTGAGTGATTGATGAATATTTACTTTCTTGAACACAGTGACAATAATTATTGTGTCATTATTAGTAGTATTAATTAATGTTGACATTGTGCTTCTGAGGTACACAGTATAACTCTTGTTAGTAATATCACAAAATTATGTATAGAAATTTTTTACTGGAGAATGAAGCCTATAAATAAGTATATTTAATTTTATTTTTAAAATGTAGATTTTGCATACTAAGTCTCTTCAAATTGCTTAATAAACAGTTCCTTTAAATTCTTTTTAGGACAAAGTTGAGTTATAAATAAAGTGTAGCTTGATTTATATTAGGTTTTTTCTTCTCTCTACTCATTAACCTGAAAGCAGTGTGAACCAAAAGAAATAATATTCTCAATAATGGATATATAATACTTTTTAAAAAAATGAAGGAAGGCAGGAAGGGAGAGAGAGAAGGAAGGAAAGGGAAGAGAGAGAAAGAAAGAGAGAAGAAAAAGAGAGAAAAACACACCATCTGAAAGTTTAGACTCTGATTCTACAACACAAAGAAAAAGTACAGACAGCTATCATCCATCTGCCTATTATTTTAACATATTGAACAAGTAGTTTATTTTTTCTCTCTTATAGAACCATGTGTCATTGACATTAAGCTTGCAGCTGCTGCCTCTCACATAAGCCAGTAGTGGCGGGGTTGAACTTTGTTCCAAGAACACACCTGTTGCCTAGAAAAAAACCCTCACATACCTGATTGTGTAGTATGGAAATCTGAGAATGACACAAATGTGCATCATGTTAAATCCTGTCCCTGTGTTTAAAAGCTATTTCACAGATACTAATAATGAATAAGGGCAGCCAAGCTATGATTTAACGTCTGTCTTGATGTGTTGGCTGCTTGTCGGGCTTAATTTACTGAACATTCAATAGTCTATTGACAAAACAGACCACAAAAAAAGGGGGAACTAATAGCTACAATTAGGAAGCTCTGCTGAACCGACCAACATAACAGGTTTAGCAAAGATTAGATCTTGTAAAGCCTTCTTATATGCAACATAAACCAAAGGGCTTATTTAAATTACTCTTAAACCTTGGAACACTGACACAGCTTGCACCCCTTTTAAGAGAGAATAAACAATGCATCATTTTATAATAGATGTTTAGAGTAAATATAGTCCTCAGTGTCACAGGAAAGGATCCTCTAGAAACTGGGCGTACGTAAAACCAAGCCCTTTGTCAGACATAATTTCTCCTTAAATGAACAAATGTGATTTTTTTTTTTTTACAAAGCTGTCCTGTGGTTTTTCATGGTATACGGATATACTAAATCTCAAGTCTATTTCTAAATGATTTGACAATCATGAAACAGCTGCAAATCATATAGCTCTTCCTAACTCAAACCCTTTTATAGAGTTTACATTTGAAATGTTTCTTGATGTCTGGAACATTTATTTCTTACTCTTGATTAAAATGGATAAAAAAGAAACACTTTCATGTTGTTTAATAAGAATGACAGAACCACGATTTGAACAAAAGGGCAATAAATTCAACCGAGAAGTATAACACACTTAAGCATGGTATGATTAAACCGCACTGCACTATTGCATTCCCTGACTTTATAAGATAATTATTAAGATAATTATTGTAGCATCACTTTTGATGGGTCACCATCACTATTCTAGAGTTCCTAGTCCTTGTCATTTATTTAAACCATCTACAAAATGTTTTGTTCATTTTATACCATGCTGGCTTGGTAGAGTTCAAAGAATGACAAAATAAGGAGTATTTTCCTCTGATTAGCATTGGCAGTTTGTATTTGGATTTTAGAGCTGGCTCTGCTTTTTTACAGCATGACCTTGAGTTAGTCCCTTAACCTGCTCAGTAATAAGGCTGGATGACCTCACTTCCCAGGGCCTTCTGGCTCTCACAACCTGTTTGAGTGACTCACCCGCTGTCTCAGCATTAAAGCATGAGGGGGCGATTTGGTTTCCAGTTGAAAAGCTTGTGATAAGGCAGCATTATCACCATTATAAAAAGCATCTTGGGCCACGCCAGGGAAAGTACCTCAATCATCTGAACATGTGAAGCAAGCAGAAGGCAACATGTCAGAAAAGGGATATACAGAACACTAAAGATAAAATTTCATCCTACTTTCCCATGATATATAAGGAAATCAGACTCCTTCGTCTAAAAAGACCTTGAGGTCTCCATGAGTCTGTCCTTCTTGGTCTTACAGGTTGTCTCTTCTACCTTCATGTGGAACTTACCTCTGGGATAATTAATACAATCTCTGCAATAAATAATACAAAAATATGTGTTTATTTTACTAATTCTATTTGTATTCTTCCTTTGATCTTAGAAAAAGTGGCCATTTGCATTTTTGGTGCTTTATAATCTGGGACTACATAGAAACCCAGCTGCCCCTGCTAAGAAATATTATCAAAAGCACAAGTTTGGGATTGACTCAACAGAATAGCCCATTCTACACAGATCTCCTTCACCCTCTCACTCACCTTCAGACAAATCGGTCCTCCTATTAACTTCTGGTTTCCTGATAATTATCTTCACTTGAACATTTATTTTTATTATAACTAGACAAAGAATACCTTGGCAGTCTCAAACCCAAAGGATCTATATGTCTTTCCCATTCTCCAAATGGCAGAGAGCCAAAAAAAATGACTGTGTAAAGAATTCTGCCTCTAGATTTCATACAGGCTTTGAATCTCCTTTCTTACTGTCTTAGCCAGCTACAATAGTCAGAATTATTAGAGAAATACCTTAGAAATTACACATTCCAATATACAGCCCCTTTTCTTTTACTTTCTTTGACTTCCTTCCTCCTTCTTTTCTTCCATCCATCCATCCATCTTTCTCTCCTTCCTTCTCTCGGCAGAGAAGGAAACTGCAAACTAGAGAAGTTAGGTGATATGTTAAATGGAGCACCACGTCTTGATGGCAGAGCCAGGAATCTCATCTCCAGAGTGTCAATCCATCGCATTGGGAGATGCCTGGTTGTGATTGGCTGGGCAGTTATGCCTCCCAACACCTTTGTCAGTAACTGGATCCCTAGTGAGAAGCAAGTGGCACTTACCTGCCCTCTGCACTCTCACTGTAACCATTCTCCTTACCAAATGTCCACAATATAAGGAAAGGTCATTATGACCGTTGGCTCAGGGACAAAAGCTGAGAGGGTGGAGCATTTCCGTAACTCGTGCCTTTCGTGTGTCTCCTCAGAGGAGTGCTGAGGGTCAGGGAGCATGGTGACCTCCAAGACAAATGAACTCTGCCCCTCATGGGTCTTCGCTTCTGCCCCATCGCATTGGCCTTGTCTCAGCCTGATCATCACTCACTCCGTTGTTGTTACCAAATTTGCAGAAGGTCATAGATAGATTAGTCTCTGTTATCATTCCTTCCCAAGAACGTGTAGAATTTTTATTCTCAGCATCGAACACATGCTTTACTACCAAACATATGCTTTGACTCACAGTCCATCTCCTGCTAAGTTGTTGGCCTTAGTTGGAATCTCTCGGGTTAAGGTGATACCTGCCCTTTTGTTTCTTCCTGGACAGTATATGCTTTTGCTAAACTTTTGTCTGAGTGTTTTTCTTTCGGCTCTTTAAAGGAAAGCTTCTAAGAAAGCCTATTTCTTTTTCTGTTCTTTATTCACTGGCATAAGCAAAATGGTAGATCCAAAATACACAGGCTTGCATTCTGAGTGCCCAGGCTGCTGTGGTTAGGGGTAAGTAAGCTGTGTTACCCACCAGCAGGCACCTCTTGACCTGCACCAGGGGGAAAATTAGATTATTGAGTTTCATATAAATGACTTTGCTCTAAGTAAAAGCACAGCAAGAATTTATAGCTCAGTCTATGTCAGGAGTTCCTGAGGGTAACCAGCAACTTTTCTCCAGAGATTTTTCTCCAGAACTACCCTTTCAGAGGATCTTTAGTATTTTTGTTTTGTTTTGTTTTCTAGTTATAGTTAGATTGTGGTTCAATATTATAAGTTTTAAAATGTGATATTATACATTTTATAACATATTGTAAGCCAGCTCTTTTTACTATATCAATATAAGATGTTTTGGTAATGTAAAAGAAAACAAGGCATTCAATGAATTAATAATTTATCACTCCTCTGCATTTGCAATAAAAATCCTTCCCCTTTCAGAAAACACTTTGCAAATAAGTATTTTAAATAGTAAGGTACTTGGAATGCTGATACTTTTGATTGCTTTAGTTAAAACAGCTTAATATTCAGAAAAAGTAGTATGATTTATCTTTTTTGGCCCACCTGTGGATTATTGAGGTTTATTTCAAGGTTCCAGAAGTATGCTGTTTTTCTCTGACCCTCTCAGTGTCTAGCACTGTGCTCATAGTAAGTGGTTAATAAATGTTTGCTAAATGAATGAACGAAAATGAATGTTTAATGAATGAATCAACTCCTTAATGAATTATTGAATCAATGAATGGATGAATTTGACAATTTGAATCAAGCAGTGTCCTAGACTAGCAGTTAAAATAAAAATCAAGGCCAGGTTTTAAGTAGTGAATTAGCAAGTGAAATATGGAGAAATATAGACTCGATAGATTTTTATCTCACACACACACACACACATACACACACACGCACGCACACAGAGAAGAGTCCTAAATTTGTCATAGCCCTGACAATTTATCTGGTACCTCCCTTGTCCTCTTCATTCTCATTCCTGTTTTGTAGTTAAGGAAAGTGAGCCATTGAAAGACTAGAGTTCTAAGGCAGCTGAAAAAAGCAAGGTGAGAATTCATAAGTGATGTGAAAAATCATCAATAAATTGACATAGTCATTTCCAATAAAAATCCCATGAGCTCTTTCTGAGACAGGGTATTTTTCTGAAACTTACTGTATTTTAAAATGAAGGTCTCAATATATCCAAACACAGACAGTACCAAACTTTTCAATTGGGACTCCCACCCCAAAGTTCATTTGTAAAATAGTTCTTAGAAACTTGGAAGATATTTGCCCATAGACCTAATGTAAGCAATGAGCGGTTTGGTTCCTATGCAAAGGTACAGACAAGCATTACTCTGTGTGTAGTACATAGACCACCGCCGTCCACAGAATCTTTGCTAATGGTCTGTCACAAGGTAAGTACAGAAATTGTAAGACCAAAAACTTTGATAACAATCCAACAGAGCAATTTTAAGTCTGTTCTATCTAGTAATTTAAAAAACCAGGACTCGTGCTTTGTATGTCTGGTTTTTGTTTCATGTTTCTAGTGAGGCTCTTTATTTTACTAAAGTATTAGTCTGTGACAGATGAGAAATTAAAAAGAAAAACCTCACCAAAGGTTTTTTTGAACAGCACTTATGTAATGCGAAATGCTGGAAAACATCTTTCCACTATGCTTATAATGGATGCAAGGAAATAATAACATTAAATGAAACATAGTCATTTATTATGAATGCTGGTACCTGGAGGAGTGCGAGCTTAATTAGAGAAAGACAAAGAAATTGGTGGAGATTTCTATGCAGATTATGCTTACTTTCAGCTAATGTTGGGCCTGATTCCTTTCTACTTGTGCTACCTAACATAGAATTTCTCTTTTTCTTTATGAGTGGATATCACACTCCTTTGATTATATGGATTACTTTGGAATTCACAAAAGGGACACAAAAAGGCAAGAAAAGAGATTTGTCTAAGGATAATTGAGCAGTAATTGAAAGAAGAGAAGGCAAAGAGGACCTATATGCACTTAAAAAGATTCACCTTATTAAAAATGAGGTCTGAAACAGTACTCATCTAATTACTGACAGTGGTCATTTTTAGGGAGCTGACTTACTAAGAGCTTTTACTTCCTAAACATCTATGTCTTTTGCTTTTTACAAATATGTGTTAACTGTTATCATCAGAAGAGAGGAAAAGGAACATTTGGTACTTAAAAAAATCTTTGAATCCAGATATTGCCTGGAAGGGAGTTCACTGAGCAGCAAAAGACAGAAGAGAAAATGCAGGCACCAGGTGGTATGGATCCCACACGGCTTGGCTGTAGGGCGCCTGCCTTAGTGGTCCAGGGTCCAAGCTACTTGCAGATTCATGGGGAGTAAGGGAACCAGTTTCAGCAAGGACTATTCACAGGTTGAGTATTTATAGTGAAATCTCAGTGTAGATGGATTGATGTTGGGTGGATACGGTTAATGAATGAACAAAATCTGGTTCATAGCTAAATTTTGTCATCGGTAGAGATCAACCTTTTTTCTCTGCCTTATTTTCATTTTCCATATCAGTAAGAGAGGCGACTGTAAAGAAGGGGAAAGAAAAAGAACTAGTATTTATTGAGAGCCTGTTATGTGTCAGGCACTTGGCCCACTGGTGAGAGACATTGCTTCACTTGATCATTAGGCAAACACTTGAGGTAGGTAACATTCGAGATGAAGAAGCCAAGCCTCAGAAAGCTAAGGTAACTCGCTTATGGTCATGCAGCTAGTAAGGGGTGAAGTTGAACTCTATCTAGGCCTATCTGAAGATCTAAAGCTTTCGGTTTCTCTAGTATACCACCTGTTTTCCACCCATTTTAGTCCTTCATTATTGAGCAGTAGTTACTGAGCTTCTGTAGTAATAAAGGCCCTTCTATGTAGGAACCCACTGTCCTAGTCCTCAAGAACAATATTATCTACTTGGGGACACAAGGCATAGACACATGCATGACAGTCAAATAAGAGAATGGCTTAAATAACACAAGTGAAAGGACAGTGTTCAGTGTCACAGTGCATTCTAGAATCAGGAGTACCAGTTGTCTCTAATATTTCAGAGTGGTCTTAGAGTAGCCAAGTATTGTTTACTTGTATAGACCCAACATTCAGCAACCATGAAGAGTTCTGGCTTCCTAAGTCAAAAGATTTGGTTTAAAAGTGTTGATTAAAATGCCTTAGATTCCTTAAGTGTTAGAAAAACAAGTTAGAGATTTGGAAAGGGGCCAATCTGCCAAGTGTTTTGTAGCTATACAATGATTGAATATGAAAATGAAGTTAATTTAGGAGAATGGTTTCGTTCAGAATATAAAATCATAACAATATTCATACCTGTCAGAAAAGCAAATGGATTTAAACATACAGTAGTGGTTTTTTCCTGTTCTCATGCCTTAAGAAATGCTCACTTTTTTAACTCTTTCAAATCCTTGATCTTCTAAAATACAAATTGCAACAATTAATTACTTACAAGAGTTCTATGTTGGGTTTTTAAAATTATAGTGATTGGTTTTATATTACAGATTTTGCAAACTTTTTCTGAGCATTGTTTTTGTAATCTGCTTGCTCAAGTTAGACCATACTTTCTGAATCTCTTTCCTTGTCAGTAAGTCGTGGTCTACATTATCATTCATAATGACTGCATAGTATTTCATTGTATAGTTAAAACATAACTGATTTGCACAATCGAAATTGTGTATAGGTGAGATAAATATACGTATATGAATGCAGGGCTCAGATTAGGGTGAGACAAGCAAGTCCCCGGGATGTGACCCTAAGAGGGAGCACACCTGAACTCCTCAGCAGCCTCACCCTGGTCCCGGCCCTGTAAGGATGGTAATCTAGCATTATTTATAATCATTTAAAAACTTAGTGACGTTTGATGTTTTTAGGTCTTCCCCTATTAGAAATGAAATTGCAGTGCATATTGTTGTACAGACATTATTTTATAATTGTACAATTATTTTCTCAAGGCAAATTTCTAGAATTGGAAGTGTGCTAAGTCAATGGCAAGCATTTCCTAATATTTATTGTGACCCTTGCCCTCCCTTCCCCCCCACCCACACACATTGTGCTGATTCATACTGTGCAGTATCCGAAAGTGTTTTAGGCTAGTAGGTGATAATTACCAACAAGGAAAATGAGAATTTTAGGGAAACAATACATGATTTGAATGTGCATTAATATTCATGGCATTAATTGTTTAAAAATACTTTGCCCTCTGCTGGATAGGCAGGAAAATAAAAACAAAGCTATACTTCCCTATATAAATCATCCTTTTTGCAAAAGAAAACAATTTATCAGTTCTACCTTTTATCAATTTGACATACCAAAAAATTTGTTTAAATTGCCTCTTTGGGGCTAGATATGACATGTTTTGGATGTAGCTGGTTGGGTGTTGAGGTAACTTGAACTGGGGCCAATAATGTAGCTGAGATATATAATAAATTTCAGGCACGGATGTAGAAAGGACACGTTGGAGCTGTTCCTTAGTGTCGGAACTGTGCACAATGGCTGCTGTAAATACTTATGTGAGCTGGAAGTTGCCAAGGCAACAGTCCTATTAGTGAAAAATAAACCTCTTTTATTATCAGTGCCTGAATGGTTATCTTTTTTATAAAATGTGCCTAGTAGTCTAATATTGACATTCTCAATTTACCTACTCATCTTTCCTTTCTAAACTGCAGAACTATTTAGCTCTCTTCAATAAGCATGCCTCCTTTCTCTGCCATGAGAGTGGGATCATTGAAAAAAAAAAACTGTCAACTGTAAAGGCAGTAAATATACTAATTTATAACAATTACATAATATAAAGTTATTGACCTTTTGATATATGCTTTGGCTAAGGCAGAGCCTGAAATCGACTGGGACTTGGTTGGTATTTTAGCAGGCCAAAGTCTTTAAATTAACTTGTCTTTATGATTTAATGGAGCATTGCCATTTTTTTAAGTAAGTGGAGTGTGACATTACTGCTTCCTTTCCCTAGTGAGACTGTAAATTTAGACTCTGTAAATGTGTGCACACTGGAAACTTCAAAAAGGCAGCTGTGACTGAGTCATAAGCTTTAGGGAACCCACTTGTCTTAAAGAGCCAGAGAGCAATGGTAAGGGGAACGACAGTCAGAAATGACTGGGTATCAAGTATGGTGCTTCCTGGGTTCTAGAGGGAAAGAAATCTTTTCTTCAAAAAATAATGTCTTTCTCTTTTTTATTATAATGCTTCTTGTGTTTTGCCTAGCTAACCAAATGGGAAAACTTACCTTTTCAGTCATGGTTATCAGACATTCATTTATTTCAAGATTGAATGTTATCTGTTTCACACAACTAGCACCTTATCACTTATTACTCACACTCACTAATCACTCTCTGTGCTCATGATTTGTTTCCCGTGATTTATACCTGGTAGCACCGAGGCACACAGTATAGGTACTTAGGAAATGCTTTTAGATTATGATATTAAATAATAAACTTCTATTTCACTCAGTGATATCTTTTAAATAATTTTTATAATAAAATTTAAATGTTTGATATAGAAAATTTTGACAATAAATTTGAAGAAGAGAACAAAAACCACTTATAATCCCACTACTCAGAAATGATTGCATGGCTTATTTATTTCGTAAGGACATTGTTCAAAGTTTCGTTTTCTCCTCAGTAAGATAGAATAAACACTGTAATCTGTGCCAGCCATATGTATAACACAAGTGACACATGCCAAGTACTGGCAGGTACAAGTAGTCCAGGTGAGATATTAAGATGCTCACTAAAATTATGGGGCCAATTATAGTCCAAGTAAAGCTGGTTTTTCTTCTGTGTCACTGTGGCAATTCCAGGTTCAACAACAAATAGCAGTCAACCTTATTTCCCATTTCTTAACTCTTAGGTTTAGACTCTATTGCTGATAAAACAGATTTGGCCCTCAGAACTGGTTTTAGCACAAGCAGATATGCAGGTTTCTTTTGTTAATGGTAATTCTGGCTTCTTGTGACCTTTCCTATTGGCACATTGGGAAGAGGGAGAGCTGTTTCTCAAATTTATCATGCAAAACTGTAAAAGTCCATGGGAACTAAAGAAATCATAAAGAAGAAGCATTATGTACTTGTATATTTTATTCTTGGCTGTGACGGCATAAAATGGCAGTTTGGGTGTTGCTTGAGTCTCCCAACTCCAATAATATTCCTAAGTACTTCCAAGCATCCCCCAGATAAATACGATAAAAATAACCATAATAAGCACAAAGAATAAAATCTCGTAGTAAGTATAAAAGCATCTTTGGAGAACTTTGCCATTTTGAACATTCCAGTGTTTAAATGATTGAACACAATGTTTGAACAGAAACATTCCAAGTAAAAATAGTTTCTCATAGAGCCTCTTAGTGACCTCTCATCATCACAGTCCCACCATCCTTTCCACCAGATAACTTCCCCTAAGCTCCTTCCACATAGGTTTGCATAATCTCCACATTCACACCTTATCCACAATCTCACATATACATACATCAAAGGCAGGTAACAGGGAGATGCTCTGTTACCAAGAGGATAAAGCTGGAATGGAAGTTCCAAAATGCTGTCTGAAAATTGAAATGGAATAAGTTTATTCTCTTTTTTTTTTTTAAATGGAAGAGGGACTTCCAGTTTCTGGTTTCACATGTAAGGAGCTTGGAGATTGCCACTCCATCCCAACAACAACTAAAAAGCTGAATAGGCTGAAAAGCCAACAATTCTTCTTAGATCCATAAGAAAAAGGAGGACACAAGGCAAGCTGCTGTCCCCAAGATATGAGAGACAGATGAATACAGGAATTGCAGCTTACTGGAGCAGAGACTTATGAGGGAAACTGCCACAGGAACCAGTGCTGGGGTAGGAAAACCTGACGTGTAATTGACAAATTTTTGGAAGTTCAGTGTGGACAACTCTGAAAGTGAAGAACTCCAAAGGAGATCAGTCATGAGATTGGGCTGGGTCGGGGGTACTCCACAATATTGTGAGATTTATCTCCAGCGGCTTGACCAGGTTTCCACAATAAATATTGGGGGGAATTCTATTCTTAACAAGGACTGCCCTCACAGGAAACTAGTTAACCAGAGCTTAATCTGGACTGGAGGAAGGAAATACTCAATTCCAACTCGCTCGAGTCTTCCACATGGGGAAGGAAAATACCCGAATCAAGCCCACTAGCCAACCTATCCCATCTGAGAGGGAATTAAAAAATTGAGAAAGACTTGTGAAGTTCATAGTCCAGAGATAATAGGCTCGCTAAAAGGCTGAGACCTAATCATAGGACTAAAGTACACTTCCCCTCCCCTCACACCTCAACATCACATTACAGAAGTCCTATTTGCAGCAATTCCTTTTACCCAGTACATCACGTTCGTCTATCAAGAAAAAATTACAAGGCATGCCAAAAGGCAAAAACACAATTAGAAGAGACGAAGCAAGCATCAGAACCAGAAATGACACGCGTGTTAGAATTTTCAAACTGAGAATTTAAAACAATTATGAGTGATGTGCTGAGGGCTCTAATGGATAAAGTAGACAGCATGCAAGAATACATGGGCAATGTAAGCAGAGAGATAGATGTAAATAAAGAATGAGAAAGAAATGCTAGAGATCAAAAACACTGTAACAGAAATGCAGAATGGCTTTGATAGAATTATTACATGGCTCAATCTGTACATGGCTCAAACTCTGAGCCAGAGAATATGGCAATAGAATCTTCAAAAACAAAAAACAAAGAGAAGAAGGACTGGAAAAAAAAACAAAAAAACAGAATATCAAAGATCTTGTGACAACTACAAAAAATAAAACATATGTATAATGGGAGTACCAGAAAGAGAAGGAAAAAAGAAAGGAACAGAAGAAATATTTGAAACAATAATAACTAAGAATATTTCCCAAATGAATGTCAAACACCACACCACGGATCTAGGAAGCTCAGAGAATACCAAGCAGTATAAATACCCCAAAAACTACACCTCAGTGTATCATTTTCAAATTACAGAATATCAAAGATAAAAATTCTAAAAGAAGCCAGAGGAAAACAATACCCTACATACAGAGGAACAAAAATAAGAGTTACATCTGACTGCTTCTCAGAAACCATGCAAGCAAAAAAGAGAATAGAGTGAAACACTTAAAGTGTTGAGATGGAAAAAAGAAACAAAACTATCAACCTAGAATTCTGTATCCTACAAAATTATTCTTAAAAAGTGAAGGAGAAATTTTTGTTTGTTTGTTTCTCAAACAAACAAAAATTAAAGGAATTTTTTGCCAGTAGACCTGCCTTATAATAAATGTTAAAACAAGTTCTTTAGAGAGAACAGATATAAGTCAGAAACTTGAGTCTATAAAAGATATAAAAGAAAGGAAGAGCATCAAAGAAGGAATAAATGAAGGTAAAATAAAAACTTTTATTTTTACATTCTTAATCTAACAGATAATAATTTGTTCAAAATTATAAGAGCAACAATGTATTTAATTATGTACACTTATGTATATATCATATATACACATATATGCTTATATATCAGTGTAATGAAAGACAGCAAAGGACAGATAAAGGGGATTAAGATTATTTTGTTATTATGAGGTACTTACACTACTGTGTAGTGGTACAGTGTCATTTGAAAGTGAACTTGGATTAGTTGCAAATGTATATTGCAAAGCCTAGAAAAACCACTTAAGCAAGTACAAGTAGAAGTATACCTGATATGCTAAGAAAGGAAAGAAAATGGAATCATGTAAAACGCTCAGTTAAAACCACAAACGGCAGAAAAGGAGAGTGTGACAAAAATAGAAACAAATAACAAAGGCAACAAATAGAAAACAGAATGAATGTGGTACATATTAATCCATCAGTAATCACTTTGAATTTCAATAGTCTGAATGAACCAATTAAAAGACAGAGATTGTCAGAGTGGATCAAAAACACAATCCAACTATATGTTGTCTACAAGAAACACACTTTAAATATAAAGAGACATGTAAATTAAAAATAAATTGATACAGAAAGATATACCATACCAATTTTAACCAAAAGAGAGCAGGTGTAGCTATATGAGTTTCAGATAGAGCAGACTTCCAAGTAAGGAAAGTTATCAGCAAAAAAGAAAACCATTGCATAACGATAAAAAGGTCAGTTCTCTGAGAAGACAATTCTTAATACATATGCATCTAGCAACAGAAGATCAAACTGATAGAAGTGAAAGAAGAAATTGATGAAGTCACTGTCATAATTGGAAACTTCAATACCCCTCTCTTAGAAATGGACAGAAGATCCACTGGCAGAAAATTAGTAAGGATGTAGTTGAACTCAACAATGCTGTCAATCAACTGGCTATAAGGGACATCTGTAGACTAGTCAACAACAGCAGAATACACATTTTTCTCAAGCTTACATTAACATTCACTAAGATAAATCATATTCTGGGTCATAAAACACACCTTAACAAATTTAAAAGAATAGATTTATATAATGTCTACTCTCGGGTTTATTAGTAGACTGGACTCCTAATAATTAATAGTTCAATGCCATTGTGGAATTGAACCAGAAGTCAGTAAGAGAAAGGAACCGGAAAATCTCAAAATATGTGGAGATTAAACTATGCACTTTGAGTGACACATGGGTCAAAGAAGAAATTTAAAAATATGTGAACTCGGATGTTACCTAGATTTATTATGGTGATCATTTAGTGGTATATGCAAATATCAAATCATTATGTTGTACACCTAAAAGTAATGTAATGTTATATTCAGTTATACTTCGGCGAAAAAGGTATTTTGAACTAAATGAAAATGAAAACTTAAGATCAAAATTTTGAAGATTCAGTCACTGAAAGCAGTGCTTAGAGGGAAATTTATAGTATTGAATGAATATATTAGAAAAGAAGAAAGATCTTAAATCAGTAATCTAAGTTTCCACCTTAGAAAACTAGGAAAAGAAGAAAAAAATAATAAGTAGAGCAAAAATTTTCAATAAAAATGAAAACAGGAAATCAATAGAGAAAACCAAAGAAACCAAAAGCTGGTTCTTTGAAATGATCAATAAAATTGATAAGCTTCTAGCTAGGCTAAATAAAGAAAAAAGAGAAAGGGTACAAATTACTAACATCAGAAATAAAAGAGAGGACATCACTATAGATTCCATGGAAACTAAAAGGATAATAAAGGAATACAGTTAACAACTCTATGCCCACAAATGAACCTAGATGAAATGAACTGATTTCTTGAAAGGCATATCTGCCAAAACTTACACAAGAAGAAATAGACAACCTAAATAGGCCTATATTAAAGAAATTGATTCAATAATAAATAACCTTCCAAAAATAGAAAGCACCAAGCCCAGATGGGTTCACTGACCAAACATTTAAGGAAGAAATTATACCAATTCTCTACAATCTCTTTCAGAAGATAGAAGCAGAGGTAATATTGCTTAAGTCATTCTATAGGCCAACGTTATCCTAATATCAAAAAAAGACAAAGACATTGTAAAAAAAAAAAACAAAACTACAGCCCAATATATCTCATGAACATGTAATATATTGCAAAAAAAATCCTCAACCAAATATTAGCAAATCTAATTCAAAATGTATAAAGAGAATTATATAC
>NW_024342644.1:4927653-5002520 GCF_902729225.1 Pteropus medius | reverse complement strand
TGCTTAAATTTCGGCGTCATTCTACTTAGGCCAGCATTATCCACAATATCGAAAAGAACCAAAGACATTTAACAAAAAAAAAAACAAACTACATTGTAGTATATCCTTTGGAGCATGTAATATATTTATGAAAATCCTCAACCAAATGTGTGATCAATTCAAAGATATATAAGAGAGATTATATACAGCTAATAGGATTTATCCAGGTACTACAGAATGACTCGACGTTAGAAAAGAAATTAAATTAATGTGTTGTATATATCATATCAACAAATTTTTAAAATCATTATGATTACGTTAATAGATGGAAAAGCATTTGTGAATCCGACCCCCATTTTGCAATAAAGAAAAGAAAAAAAAAAAAAATCAGTAACCTAGGAGTAGTGGAGAACTTTCTCAGCTTGATAAAGATTATAAAAAACCTACAGCTAACATCAGATTTAGTGATGAGAAACTTGAAGCTTTCTCTCTAAGATCAGACACATGGCAAGGATGTTCTTCTAACCACTTGTTTTCAACATTGTACTGGAAGTCTTTGCTAACGCCATTGGGCAAGAAAAGGAATTAAAAAGTCTACAGACTGGGAAGAAAAACAAAATTGTCTTTCACTGCAGATGATGTAATTATCATCTGTGTAGAAAATCCAAAAGAATCGAAAAACAAACAAACAAAAAAAAAACCCCTCCTGAACTAATAAGCAATTTTAGCAACCAGTATTTGTTAGAAAATTTGTTAAAAATGTAAATTAGTGAGCCCACCTACAGAATCTGAAACCCTGGGTGTGGGATTCAACAGTCTGTTTTAACAAATCCTCCAAGTGGCTATAAGGCAGGGATCCCCAACCCCCGGGCTGCGGACCAGTACTGGTCTGTGGCTTGTTAGGGACCGGGCTACACAGCAGGAGACAAGTGGCCTGTGAGCTAACGAAGTTTCATCTGTGCTTGCAGCCACTCCCTAGCGCTAGCATCACTGCTTCAGCTCCACTTCAGATCTTCAGGCATTAGATTCTCACAGGAGCACCAGTTCCTGGTGCCAAAAAGGTTGGGGACCACTGCTATAAGGTACACTCAACGTCGAAAACCGCTGGTGTAAGCCTTCTTCATGGCTCTTAATATGTCAACTCAGGTGCCTTCATAATATGATTTTATAGGGTCAGTGCTTATGTTTATGTCTACAAAATTAGGAATCTTCAATCTTATTTTAAGCAAAATCGTGAAGTGGGAAAAATTTGTCTTTGGCATCCTGTCACCTCTTTTTGTGGGCCCATTTTCCTGTCTTGCTTTCATCTATCAGGTCCCTCTTTATCTCTTCATTGGCTGAAACTCAAGGGACTTCTCCTCTAGGGTAGATTAGAGGGCCATACGGAATAAGATCTAAAATTATAATATCTCTAATTATGAAATGTAGTACATTGGGAGACTAATTGGGGAGGAATGTGGGAGTGGCATTGACAGTGACTTACCCAGGGCCCACAAATTGCACCTGATGAGCAGATGCCCATTCCTTTGACCTTAGTCAGAGGAGGAACCCCTTTCTTTCACTGTCTGGTTCTCAAGAAATGGGCTGATGCAGTTTCAGAAGATCTGGAAATGCCTTTGGCACAGGCCCCTGGCATTCCTTTGAGTCTTGCCTGGGGCCCTTTCTCGCAGTTGTACCCGTTCATTTTGTCATCCACATGGTACTTTGCAGCCCTTAGCTTTCCCAGTGAAACAATGCAAAGCTTTTGATGAGCACAATCAATTGGTCTTCTTCAGGGAGCCAGCCAGCTCTCTCCTGAGGGGATTAGATGGAAATAAGTCATATTTAGCTGGTGTCTCTTTGTCCTGAGACTTGCTTTAAACTGATTACCGAAATTCATTCTACTCTCTTCCTTAGGACCACAGAACAGAGTGGCCCACTGACCTATCCATTCAAGAACTCCAATTGCCTAAGTGATAATTGATAGAATTCAACCAAATGCACGGCCTTGACTCTCACCAGAACTATCCCTTTCCTCTCTGCACACACGTGTTCACAGGCAAATAGATGTGCATGTATATCCACAAAGGTCACTGAGGCTCTCTGAGCCCTGCACATGTGTGATGGACAAACTCAGCAGAAACCCTCAATTATTTGTCGTTACTGAAAATCCCTACGTTTGGCTTTTCTTTCACAATGTTTTGAACTGCCCGAGTGAGCCAAATTCTCCCTTTCAAGTTATCAGAACTCAGCAGGTTCCGTAAATTTGCTCCTAAATAGGATGCTGTTTGAAGGGACTCATGGACCTTTCCAGAAGTAAGAAGCAGGTAGGTCAGAATATTTCAAAGATGGTATGAAAATCCTTTGAAATGTGGACTGATGAGGTTAAAAATGAGTGTGGTTTAGAGTCTGCTAATTATGCCCAGAGTTCCAGGGAGCTGGAAGAAGCGCACAACTGAATCCTCAGAAAGATTTGTCTACATAAGCAAAGCCAAAAGGAGAGTTGTAGATGTCTAAGTAGTCAGCCATTCTCTCTCTAACCTCTATCCCTATTATTGAATGAAAGGCCATTTGGAGGAAGAAACTAATTAATAAAATTGACCATCTTTGCTAATCAGACCCACCAGAAAGTTGCTCTATTAGCAACAGGCTAAATGTTGTTTCCAGGGAAAGTAAAAAAGGTTAATGATAGTGTTCATCCTGGGATAACTACAAAAATATTGTTACCGTTACCTCTGAGCAGCAATTTTAACTTCAGAAGACAGGCAATACCAAATTAATGTTCCCACAGCAACTATAATTCAGTCAACTCTGCAAAGCTTTACAGAGATGAGGACAATACCTCTGTATTATTGTTGCTGGGAGAAGTGCAGTTATTTTATTTATATCCAAGCTGTGGACGGTTGTATTCCATAGTCTTCTTTTTGGAAATGTGGTTGACAAAAGTACTTCTGAACCACTGAAAATACATGTTTTGATACATGGATAAACATTCATGCAGTTCAGAATATCATGTCTATAGGGTCATAATGGCCTCTTGGACAGGAAAATTTGAAATATTCCTCCCACCAGTATAATCCCAGCAATCAGGCTACTGAGACAAAGAGGAGTTAGCATACTGCAAAATGGAAAATATACCCTCATTTAAACATTCATGAGACTTAATCAGTTATACCAGTGATGATTGAATTTGTGATTTTAAGTAAATGGTCTACTAATCTTGGTTGGACTTCTAGTATTCTTTTTGCAGTAGAAAAAAAAAATCATCGGACAAGAAATAATGAGAAAAGTTAGAAGCAATATTAGGGAATTCATTTCAGTAAATATTTTAGAAAATTTGTCAGATATCAAAATGTGATAATGAAGTAGAATGACAAAAACTAGTCATTTCCCAATTACTTAACACATTTATTCTTGCAGCCCAGAAATATTGTCTGATATTGACACTGGTATCGAGTTAACCTAATTTTATTGCAGCTTTTCTAGCTATCTGTTTTTGGAATTGTATTAAGCTGATTCTTACCTACCTATCAGAGAAGTGAGTAGTTATCCAAGATGACAGAGAGATAGAAACTGCCCCCCAAACACAATGCAAAGCTAACAAGTTGGAGATTAAGAGTGAAATCAATAAGTTTAAGAGTATAAATTTAGGACCAAATAAAACTAAATCAGAATTTTTCCCTTCGTCAAAATGGGGGGAGAGGGTATCAAAAAAAGTCAATAAAAGTAACCAAAAAAAGCCATAACCTAAACTAATATATTTCAGTAACTGCTGGCTGAACAGCTTTTAGTTCTAACTCTGCCCCTATTTTCCACCCCTTTAAGACATACCTTAAAAAGAAATGAAATCAGGAGAGGAAATGTGAAACAGGAAAAGGCAGCCATGAGGCTGCTTCCCTATGCAGATGTAAAGGTTCATGTGTGGGCTCAGAATTGGATAAATGATCTAAAATCTGATCTCCATCGGGATGGCCTATGTTCCAAGTAGACTGAGTGAATCCTGGTTTAGGACATTAAACATAGCCCCAGAAGAATGAGCACCCAAATTCTCAAACAAAGACTGGACAGCTGAGCTCTCCTTTTTCCTGTGCCCTATAAGAGTAGATAGAGCACAAGGCAATTAGCCCTCAAACTATTGCTTGAAAGAGAAAATTAACTAATCTCAATATGGTGGCAAAAGGCTCAAGGAGTCACCCACATGGCAGCTACCAATACTGTGTCAGGAAGGAACATAGCTTGAGAAAGGAAAGACAGACTAGCCATCAAAGAAAATAAAACTTAAGGAACAGAAAGAGATTTCTCACAATGGCTTAATAAGAATATAACATATTCTTAGAACTTACTAAGAATATATACGTATCTTTTTAAAAGTTTAAAGCAAGTAAGAATGAAATGAAAAGAAAAATTAAAAGTCTAACAAATCAAGAATAAAAACAACATTTATGTAGGAATTATATATAAACAGAAATGTTAATGTACATGAGACCCTGTTGAAAATCTGTTTACTAGCAATAGAGAAAAATATTCATATAATCACAGTAAATACAGATGACAGACAAGGAAATTAAAGGCAGAGAAAGAATCTAAAAGATATGAAGACATTAAAATATACAATCTAAAGATAATAATTGGAGACCCTGAATAGAGATTCTAACAAAAGAAACAGAACAAATACTAAACAATATAAAAAAATTTTCCATAAATGAATAAAGGACCAAATCTATTCCAAGAAATATAGAATGAGCAAAACCTAAACATATTTCAGTTAAGCTCTTAAACTTCAAGGAGAAAGATGTAATTCTTCAGATATCAAAACAATTTCCTACAAGGGAGCAAAAGCCAATTTCTTACAAGGGAAAAAAAAACCAAGCTGGCTTCAGATTTCTCCATTGCCACATTTAGTGCTATGCTATCTGAAAATGCAGAGAGACCCAAGGATGTTATATCCAGCCAAGATGTGGTTAAAACATAGAGGTTACAGGGAGACCTGCTTAAACCTGAAAAACTAAAGCAACAGTGAGACTTTTTTGAAGAAAATACTTGATAATTCGAATCCAGCCAATAAAAACATATCAAAATAACTCGGAAGGAGAGCCGTTATAGAAAAATGACTGGTGAGAATCACTATGTGTATTTAAATGTAGAACTAATCTCTAAACAACTATGAGAATTAATATTAAAGATAGAATATGAATGCTATCAATTGGGCAAAATAAAAATATTAACTAAAAATCATGGAAGATAGAGATAGAAAGAAGAGAGAAAGTACTGAAGTTTTTATCTTTCCCAATTGATTCCCAGTCAATATTGTCTAAAATTGTATCAGATACTTTAAAATGCCAACACACAATTATTTCAACCTCTTAATATTTCGTAATCTTTTTTTAACCTTAGAATGATCATTCAAGGCATAATTATTATAGTGCAGAAACTTTTATTTGAAGTTTATTAATTCTTTCTCTTCGAGCTCTACTATGCAATCATAATTAAAATGTATACTTTTTATTTTTAAAAATACACTGAGGGTATGGTCTTATTTTATAAAAGTCTCTGCATATATATCTTAAAAGGAGGCTGCAACGATGTTCATCTGATATTAAAAAAATAATTATTTCTAGGTTGTGAGACATTTTTAAAAATTTTAATTTTTGCAACGTTTGGCATTTAAAAAACGTATTCTAAATGATTATCCTTTGTGTTATGAAAACAACTGTGCAAATTTTTTTTTAAACTAGAAAAAAAAAATGCCAGAAATGATTCATTTTGGATGATGTGAATATTTGGAATTATTTTCTTCTTGATACTCTTCTGTAATTGTTTAAATTTTAAAAATTAAAGAATTAATGAATAAAAGTGGGTAGAGGATGAGGATAAGAGAACATGATACCGTGTGTTTGGATTTGACATTCCTGCCTTCTCTCACCGCTTCCCCCCCCCGCCCCCCCCCCCCACACACACACACACATAACTCCTCTTTCGGGAATTCAGTCCAGAGAGCACTGCAATCTCTTCCAGGTCCATCTTACTGAAAACAGTTGTAGAAGCTACTAGCTCTCAGTGAGCAGATCTTTATGAGGCTGGCTTAAGGGACAATTTTCTTTCCACCAGAAGGGATAGAACAGCTTTGGGCACACTATGAAAGAGGACAGGAAAGATACTTTTTGAAAACAATTCTACTTTGGGGCTCAAATTTTTGAACAGCTTTATGGAGATATAATTCACATGTCATAACATTCACTCTTTTAAAGTGTACAATTCAGTGGTTTTTAGTATATTCACCAAGTTGTGAAACCATTACCACCGTCTAGTTCCAGAACATTTTCATTACCCCCAAAAGAAACTCCATACTCACTAACAGTCACTCCCCATCCCTTCCTCCCACCAGTCCCTGGCAACTACCAAACTACATTCCATCTGTATAGATTTGCTTATTCTGGCCATTTCATACAAATGGAATCACACAAATGTGATCTTTTGTGACTGGCTTCATTCACTCAGCATAATGTTTTTAAGGTCCACTCATGTTGTAACATGCATCAGCACTTCATTTCTTTTAATGCCAAATAATATTCCATTGTTTGGGTATATCACATTCTGTTTATTTGTCCATCAGTTGGTGGACACTCTGGTTGTTTCCACATTGGCAATTAGGAATAATGCTGCTATGAGCATTTATTTACAAGTGTGTGAAGAAGTTTTCATTTTTCTTGCTGAATCATATGGTAACTCTGTTTAGGAGCTCAAACATTTAAACTTCCCTCTTCTTCTTTGTTCCCAGGCAGAAATGGTGCATAGCGCTTTCCAGGCCCAGCGGGCCTTCCTTCTGATGGCCTCTCAGTACCAACAACCCCAAGAGGTAAGAGTGTATCTTGAGAAGTAGGGCTGCCCAGAGAATGGGCAGTGTAAGAAAAAAAACAAGGAGCCAGAACCAGTAATTGTGAGAGACATCCCAAAAATGAGATGTGTAACGTGTAGATTCTGTCTCTAATGCAGAGAATGGATTAGAACATTTCTTCTGTCTACATAATCTTATCATGGCCAAATTCACACTGTAACAATTGACATCACCAGTTTAAAAGGTCAATTTGTTTATGTCATCTGTATCCTATTCTTTTTACTGGTCTCACAATCTTATAATCAAGGAAGTATTTACTACTAATTTTTAGTTCATACTTGGTGCTGCTTTGTTATTGAAAAGTGTTCACATCTGTCATCATCCACATATTCTATGTTTGAATTTGATGATCTTCTATTTCCTAAATAGCATAGACAGGCTAAACTAGTGTGTAATGAGTGAAATTATTCATTAAAAAGTTGATCTATTACCAGCATACCTTGTTAAATAAGAAAAAAAAAATAAGAATTGTTCTTTTGACTAAGTATTCTGCATATGAATTTTGGTAACAACCATATAAATATAAGATAATTTAGTATTCATTATAACACAATAGCCTAAATTTAATAGTTCGCCTTGAATTCTAAAGTAAACTCCTGAAATTGAAAAAGTTGAGCCAAGAATCCTGGGAAACTAAGACTTTGGCTTTCAGGGGATGAAGCTCAGTTCCATAAAGGGCCAAGACCTGAGACCCAAGCCCTCCTGAAACAGTGGTTCTCAGCCCTGCCTGTGCAGTAGAATTACTCAGAAAAATATTTTTAAATACCAATGCCTAGATCTCACTCCAAGAGGTTCTGGTTTAATTGGTCTGAGGAGTAGTCTTGACCTTGAGAGTTTGGGGACTTATCAGGTGATCCTAACTTGCCACCAGAGCTGCCAACTCCCACCTGGATGGAAAATTTGTCTAAGAAAATGAGGCATTAGCACACAGCCTAGCCAAGCAGCTTTGTAGGGATGGAAATATTCTGCGTTCCACTGCCTCCTTGGCTTTCTCAATCCCTGATTTCCGCACCCCCCCCACCCCCACTTTTGCAAAAGAGAACAATGAAACTATATCGCGATGTGATGCATTCTAGAGACAGCCTTAGCCTGGCTTTTCTGTGATTAAAGTTAGAGGAGAGATGACTTCAGTGCATCATTTAGAGTCTCAGGTAGAGGGAATAACCATGACTTTTCTTGTCTGGTGCCGTACACAATCCCTTCTTTAAGCATAAAACAAAAGTCCTCTCTGTTGACCTTGTAGGCCTTTCACATAAAAGTCGCTTATTAAATATTGGGTAAAGAAGTGAATGAGTGAACAAATGAATGCATTGGGACCATGGCATCCCAACCCAAAATGAGCCATGGTCAGGGATAATGTGTGACTTAGCATGTGGCTGTGCAGATTCTTGGATGTAATATCTGTAATTCCACCTTCTTATCCTACTGCATTCTTGATAAAAGAGAGAAGAATGGATCTGTTCCAGGGGACTCATACCCAGGAAGGGCATGCACTGGCAATGTTCCTTGTAGCACTTATTAAGTGCTCTGAGCGTAATAAACCCCAGCAGAATCGGATAGGCAAAATGCAAAGCAGTTTTTTGATGCCCATCTCCCTTTTTGTCTCCTCCATCTTTACCCAGAAGACTGTCCTAGTACTTCCACTCAATAGAAAAGCAGATATGAGAGGTCACCACCACAGTGGTGAGAACAGTCCATGGCCAGGCCTTGATTTTCCCCATGTACATTCTAGAAGATAGATCGTAAAGAAGATTATCATAAAGCAGGTCATAGTTTCTTGTAGGAACAATGTTGTAATTGTCCACATCATCCTTGCTTCCTTCTTTCAGGAGAATATTAACTCCTGTAATTTCAATTCTCATTAACATATGGCAATGGTTCCCAAACTTTAGTGTGTATGGGAGTCACCTACAGGGTTAAGACACAGACTCTTAACCCTGTAGGTTACTGTGTCCAACTCAGTAGGTCCTGATTGAGGCCCAAGAATCTGCATTTCTAAAAGGTTCTCGCATGACGGTAATGCAACATGCTGGTCCAGGGACCACACTTTGAGAACCTGTAGTGTGTGGATGGCTCTCACAGTTTACTTCTGGCTCAGATTTATTTCAGGTGCTTCCTATTTTCATTTCCAGCTGCCTCTAGAGACCACCGCTTCTCAAACTCTAATCTTCATTTGAATTACCTGGAGATCTTGTTGAACTGCAGGGTCTGGATCAGTAGGTCTATTGTGGGGCCCAACAGTCCGTAGTTCTAACAAGCTCCCAGGTGATGCTGCTGCTGCTGCTGCTGCTGCTAATCTGTTGCTGCACTTTGAGCAGTAAGAATTTGTGTGTCACCACCTGAAATCCTCTGAGATGGGGCAGGGCTTGGAGACAGGCATATATTAAATATTAGGTGGGAAGAACCCTTAGAAATCATCTCTTGCAGCACTCTCAATCTAAAGATGAGCCAAGAGAGGTTCAAAGAAAGGATAACTGGTTTACTCAGCTGATGAGTTACCCCAGGATAACTCTAATGAATTGCCCCAAAAATCCCAGCCAACCTGCTTCACCACTGCACCAATACTCTACACTGTTGCTTTAAGCCAGAGTGCCAGCCTTCAAAGAGACTGCATTTAGTAGAGGGCGATCATCAAAAAGTAAAAGTTTTTTGTATTTATCAATTATGAGCAAACTGCCAGTTAAGCAAGGTAGACCATTAGTGCTACCGAAATTCAGGAAAGTAGGGATCTTGTAAAGGTATCAGGAAAAGCATCAGAGAGAAAATAAAATGGCAATGCAAGAGCAACGATACAGCTGCTTCCAATGTAATATTAGTACTACAATAATATTAATAAACTCAAAAAAACTGCCCCAGATGAAACATGTTTTGGAAAATCCCATACTCTGTTCAGGAAAGAAACATGTTAAACCTGACTAAACCCACGCTTTCCCAAGCTTATTTGACCAAAGAGGCTCTTTGTAGCGTGACACTTTCTCACATCCTGCAGAAAGCTGGTGTACCAGTTTGGAAAATGAAGACGTGCACATTACTTTTAAGTTAGTGGAAGGATTCTCATATGAAAAATGGCCAAGAAGCCCCCATTCCGTAAGTGCAGAAATTTTCAAGAGACCCTGGCACACTCAACTATTCATTTTTGACAGGTGGATATAGGGAAAAATATGTTATTTCTAATTTATGAGCACAAAAAAATGAAATTCAGTCACATATTAATGACCTGGCCATGGGATCTAGACCTGGGCCCCTTACTTTACTCACCATTTAAAGTCCTTTTCATAGACACTATACATAATAAGAGCCATACTGCACAGTCATTTATAGGATTTATATGTCAAAAGTGTTTAATTGAATAGAGAGAGGTGAAAGAAGTGGTTTTTTTTAGCATTGAGACATCTCACATCACTTGAGAAAGATGTGAAACATAATCTTTAATCACCTTCACCATGAGTGAACCCAAAAGTCTGGCCTGAGCTAAAAACATAACCTCCAGTAGACCAGTGCCCTGGATGGCCACCACCATAAGGAATGCCATCACCAGAGGTCTCCAGGCAATCACCCATGTAGGCTCCACCTCCTTCAGCCTCGGTTAATTTGCAGGCAGATGGGCAGCACTGAGATGGTGGAGAACTGCCCCTGTCATGCCATAAGTAGATCAGGCATTCTCCCTCCCTCCCATGCGCACTGTCCATATTCTCTCCAACATTTCTTATGCTGCTAAGACCAGACAATGAAATGGTCTGCATGCACGTGTGTGCCTGTGTGTGTGCGCGCGCGTGTATGGATGTGTGTTTATGGAATTAACTGGTGCACAGAGAAAAATATTAACCCTAAGTTTCCAACTTTGGGAAAGATGATTTGTGGTCGTTGACTGCCCTTTGGATTTTATTCTGTTGAAAAGGCTAAGAGTCTGAGGATTTTTATTCCTCCAGAAGGAGAGGTGAGTTTCTTCTATTTGTCTTTGTTTGGACTTGTATTTTAAAAGGAAATAGTGCCTTCTTGTGCATAGAGCAGGAATCTAAAACTGACTTTCGGTCCTTTCATTTTTATATACTCTGAAAAATTAGAAAGAGAAGGAAAATGAGAGACTCCTTCTGGCCATTCCTTCTTCTCCGGATGAATATGCACGCCCAGGACAGCGCTATGTTCAAAGCACGCACTTCATAAGGATTTTCTAATGCAGTGATCTCATTTGTTAATAATTTGTTACTCTTAAACTAAGCAACAAAGCCCCATGGCAGCAACCTTAGGACTTCAGCTTGGCACACTGAGAGATCCAAATTACTAGTGGGTGTAAATATGTTTAAGATTTTTATAAAACACATCAATTTGTGAGGGTTGTCAAGAGTAGAAACTTTGCACTTGGGCCTATCTGGATTTGAATCCTAGATCTTCCTCTTCTCCTTAGCTCTGCTATTCCAAATGCAAAAGAAAACAAATTTATCTCTGCCTCCTAAATTTGAGAATCTGCTCCTTTTTAGAGTGACTTGTGGTAAGCCCATGTTTCCTTATCTTTGAAATGGGGATAATAGTTCCTACTCCATAGAGTTATTGTGAGTACTGAATGAGAAAAAGCAACAAACGTCAGGCGATGAAGAAGATTTTAATATTAGAGAAGCCCATCTGCATTAGGAAACAGTCCCCAGTTCTCAAAGGCCTAACAGAGGAGACATTTTTTTTCTTGCTCACATAAGGCCTGCTCTGTGTTTTGGGCTGAGGGTCTTCTGTATGGTCATTCAGAGACCCAGGCTTCTTCCATCTGGCATCCCCTATCTCCCCTAGGTCTTCAGCTATTGAATTGGGAAAGAGAATGCAGGATCATTCCTGAGAAGGTTTTATGGGCCAGGCCTGGAAGTAGCATGTGTCACATCCACGGTCATTCCTAGCAGCAAAGGAGGCCGATCAACCTGTATGCCTGGAATGAAGAAGTCATAGATTTGGTGAACACGTAGCCAATCTGCAAGAGTGGGTAACTTGGTTTGGCAAAAATGAGGTCCTTTTCAGTGGAAATAAACTGTCTTTCTAAACATTCCCGTGGGTTTTTCCAGGCTAATCTCCCAGTAGCCACCCAGAGGAAGACAAGAAAACTTTCAAGTCTAACAGCTGAATTTGTTTTAATTACACTTGGGTATATAGAGAAAAATATAGAGATACATGTATACAAGTATCTGAAAGTTTCTCTTAATTAGAGTGAGTTCATCTTTTGTGCCTCTGTATTGTTTTGCCATAACTGTAAGGTGTCATATTATTGTCTAATATTTTAAAATGCCAAACAGAATAGACACATGACTTTGATCTCAGAGCATGCTGTGGGTAAATTACTAGGTGCCAGTGGCAGGTCTGGAAATTGTAAAGAAAAGCAAACGAACGAACGAAGCCAAAATCCTAAGTGTTTCTTACATCTGTGCCCAGAAAATGTCACTACATTGCTCAGTCAGAGTTACTGAATCTTCTTGAAAGATTTGACCATGATTAGCGCTGCTAAATTCTATCGTTAGGGGGCATATGACAGATAACATAATGCAAGAAAGTAATGTTGGCCCTAATGTAAAATGAAATGTGTGCTTTAAAATATCACTATAAGGTTGTTTTCTTAATACAAAGACATCAAGAAAATATTCTGTTGAGTGACTGGTATTAATTATATGTGCTGAGCAAGTATTTTTAATATATTTTAAATATATAATTCTATACGTTGGAAACAGAAAAGAAGAACTGCAAGAAAAATAAAACATAAAAAGTTTTCATCCTCTGCATCATACTGGAATTAACTGGTGCACAGAGAAAAATATTAACCCTAAGTTTCCAACTTTGGGAAAGATGATTTGTGGTCGTTGGAAAACCTTTGCTTTTCTTATGAGCCTTTCCATGGCAAGAAAATTACTTCGGTAATTACACTATGGCTAGCATGTGAAGGCTGGATATAGATGCTGGTTCACAAAAAATAAAGCACCAGGGAAGGAAGAAGAGGGAGAGGTTTGTGTGATGTCATCAGGGTCTGCTTGAGTTGACAGCCTGAAGCTACCCAGGCAGTGCTGAATCCCAACAGGAAAGCTAATCATTAGTTTATCAGGATGCAGAGAGGAGAGTAATCAGAAAGGAGGGTAATTCTGTCATTCTTCTGCCCAGACTGTTTGCTTTAGCAACATAAAGCTGTGAATGAGCCTGTGAACTGTGACCATGGTTAGTAGCTTTATAGGTATTTAGAAACCCAGGACTATGGAGGCAGAAAGGATTTGCTAAGATCCTGTCCTGTTGGACATCACTCATGGTGACTTTTTTTTTAATCTGATAAGGCACATTAGCTCATCTCTCTTTGTGTAAGACATGAATTGGATAATGAATGGCTGCTCAAAGGAAGTGAGGTAGTTATCACACACAGGGGATTTGGGGATTATCTGAGGGGTAAAGGTTAATAAAGAAGGATAATATCCTTTGTTTTATCAACTATTTCATACGAAGTTTGCTACAATTCCAGACTGCCTTGATGGCAAATTCTTCTTAAAGGCTAGAGCTATGTATATGGCTAGCGAGTGTTTCATTCTTCATTTAGTCAAATGTTGGGATCACTTTGCATTTTTAATAAAATAATTATCAACTGTCATTCTCTACTGTGAAGCTAAATGTTTCTATGCTAGCCGCCATTAATCTGATATTTAAAAAATTCAGCCCGAATCAAAAGTTAATTTAACAATTCTTTTTAAAAAACAAATATATTTTGGCCTTTGATTCAGATTTGCTACTTGTTCATCAGTTCAGCAGCCTTAATTTGGGTCCTCTTTGCAGGATGGAGCTTCTGTCATCTGTACGAAGCTGTATATGTGAAAATAGCAGACGGGGAGAAGGTAATTCCAGCTGCATTCCAGTCTGGATCCGCTGTCATAAATTACTTAGCAGAGGGCATGGTCCATTACTTTTTATGGTCATGTTCTATATTTGTATGTGCTGGGGGCTGGATGACAGAACCATCATTTGATATTAGTGTTTATGTGCTCCAACAAGTGAGGGCTAGACTTAAGCTTCACTGTGCGGTCCTTTTAATTTGTATATTTAGCTCTTAATTGGAAATGCAGACATTTCCTTAAGAACTAGAATTACAAATAATCCAAATAAATTTTACATAATTGTTTTTAGGAAAAGAAAAGTACTGTATATTCTAACTAATTGAAATGCACTGTGCCTTCCAGAGATTTTAAAACATAAATTTTGTACATGAACAAGTCAACATTGCCAGAATAATAAAGATCGAAATTCACAATTTTCTATCTTCTAGATCCTCTCCTAACTTAAACGAAAGCATCTAACTGATGGCACTTTATTTTAAAGAAGATATATTTCCCAAACTAATCGAGAGAAGAAAACATACAACCTTTTTTCCCTCTGTTCTCAAGCTGTTCTTCCTCTATTCTCTACATTGCTCCCTCCAGTTCCAGCTTAATATTTAGTTTCTAGTGGCAAACACCTAGAGACTGTACTTCTCTGATGATTACTTCTTTTCATTAACTAAACAGAAAAGAAATGTTCTTGTCAGGTTTTAGTGGATTAGCTGCTGTGAAGACTAGTGTTTCCATATCTGGAATCGCTTATTAGATAAATAGTTTCTTCAGTTCTTTGTTAGACCCTGTAAATAGTTTCTTCAGTTCTTTGTTAGGCCCTGTTCGCCTTACATACTCCAGCCCTCTTTAATTTCCTTGACTTCATTAATTTATCTCCCGGGGCTCCTTTTTAAGCAAACATTTACTGGATGCCTACTATATAGCATTCATAGCGTTTGACACTCCTGCATCTATTATCTCATTTCTATGAGAACATACTTTGGAGAAATAGGGTCTGGGTGATGTTGTTTGTCACGATTCATGTATTCCTATGCCTTGCACTTTTCTCAACTGTTACCTTCTACAACCATTCAGACTTTTCTACCCACTCTCTTCTATTCAGTAATATATTAACTACACCTTCTGATAGTCTCTTTATAGCTTCGCACCTATATAGTAGTTTCTGTCGAAACAAAAATAACTTGTTTATGTGTTATGTTAGAAACATTCCACTGTTATTTTTGTGCATATTTTCCACCTCCTCAACAAGATTCTAAGAACTTCAGAGATCTTTGCTTTTATGAAGTATTGTGATCTTAACTATATGTTATTGGTTGTCAAGTTTGATAAGAAGAGAGGCTTGAGCTCCTGATCACTTTTGGTTTGAGGAATAAAAGCTGGGTGAATGGAAGAGCACAGAGTGAAATTACATTTTTTTTAGCGATACTATTATCTTTTACCAAACAACAACGACAACTCAATATTTGGAACAATATTTGGTAGAGATTGAGATGTCAATTGAGGGTATGATTAACTGGTAAAATGAAGTCATGGTACATAGAATTAGCCTTGAAAAACTATTCCTTGTGGGAATTTGGGAAAAGGAAGATTAGAGGAAGAACAAGCGAGTGCCTTCGAGGCTACCACAGAATGGTTCATTTCTGGATGTGTGGAGCTAATGATGAGAAATAATCACAGCCAGATTTGGGTGACAGATGTAGCTCAAGCCTTCAATGATTATATAGGTTCTGGGAAGAGTATGCTGATTAAATTCACATGGGCTGTGGAGAGCCAGCTGGCTTGATATTTAAGTGCTGTTGAAAAATGTTCCAATTAGATAGATTCTTCCCTGTGAGGAGTTTTCATGTAAATTGTGAAAAACAGTACTTTCTCGAGGCTGTGAAATTGTTGTGAGTGTCCAGTGTCAGCCCTCTGAAGCTGATAATCACGCAGTTAGAACCACAGAAACTGCAGTGCGGAAGAACCCCAGGCTCTATAGCTTCTGCATGCAGATGGATTCTCTGTGTGGAGTAATGGGCAGCATGTCACACAAATTGGATTTAAATGATTCAAACAACAAGAGTCCCATCATTTTCTTTGGCTGAATATCCTGTAGTTGTATGTGTACAGGATTCCTCTTGGAAAGTCACAAATTGGATTACATTTTCTTGGAGGAACAGGAATATAATTTGAAACTTCATATTTTACCAACTTGACAGCACAGGCGGGGCAAACTATACATCATAAAAACTAAGATACAACTAAAATATTATAATTATTTAAAATGGGAAAATGTGGCTCCAGGTCCTGTAAAATGGTTATAAATATACTGCCTACTTTAACTGTGAGTCCCTAATGACCTCGAACTACATATACAGCTCATAAAAAGTCTATATCATAACTTACCTATCTGAAACTGACGAAAGCTATAGTAAATATTAATTGATAATGGTTTTACTTGACCTTTTAGAATTCGAAGGGTCATTTTATAGAGATGTTCTAAATGGTCCATATCCTTTGTTTAGAGAGTTGTGTTTTTTTTTATTTCACGTATAAGACAGGATACTCATTTACCTTGATGTAAAATACACAGTTGATGGACAAGATAAGATAGATTTATACAAAAATACCAAGCCTCTGACCTCGAATCGGTATATAGGATGCGCCATACATATGACATTTAAAATACTCTTATATTCTCTTAGCTATTTCTAATTATATCAGCTTACATGACTATTACGTGATAACTGATTTCTTTTTAAATTAAATTTATTGGGGTAACATTGATTAATAACATTATAGAAGAATTGGGTGGATGGACAGTTTTATAATGCATCATATGTGTTTTGCACTGTGTGCTCATCACCCAAGGACTAGTCTCCTTCTGTCACCATATATTTGACCCCCTTTGCCCTTATCTACCTCGCCCCTTTCCCCAATTCATGTCTTTAAAAATGCTTTTTGTGGGAAAATGAGAACTCTTGGCTTTTCTTTTTCTCTCTTGACAGTCTTTTCTGGCCTGGACAGAGACACTGTGAATCATTCTATAATTCTCTAATACTGTACTTGAGACTGAATGATTCTTTTCAAAAATAGCAACCAAAGAAGCACAGCATTTAAAGACTTGATCTTCCTCAAGGATGCGTTTGGGACGGTTCTTTTGGCCCTGATCCTCTCAGTAGACTTCTCTTTGTTCTTCCATCTTCCAGGACTTAAAGGGGAAGGAGATTTGGAGAAGAGGAATGTGAGGAAAGGAGAAAGAAAACCATGTCCCCGTGGTTTATCACTCGGAAGGGAGGGAGGCAGTTGTGAGCCGAGCATGCAGCTGTGCACCGTAGAACTTTTTAGCATATGACTTCTCTGTGCTAAAAATATGTCAAGTTTTATTGCTCTTATTTTCTTCTTTGTGTCTTTGTCCACCGTGTGTAGCCTACAAAGTGGGGAACGTAAAGCGTAGGCGCTAGTTAGTAAGAAGACAGCAATAAAGGAGTGGACCTGTGATACACAGTGCTGCCTGTGCTGTTACCACATGTCATCAGAACACTTTAATTTACTTGGACTTATTTTTTAAATCTTTATTTGAGTCAGGTTACCCTAAACTTAGTTGTTTTCCCCGTATTAATGGACTCTTTACGTCCTTATGTTATCCCTGGCACCAAATCAATTTAATTGTTTACCCAGGTAGTGAGTAATCACTTATATCACTACCAGTAAGTAGCAGGGAGGGACTATAACAGGATATGATTACTCAGTACCTCCGAGCAATGAATGCCCAGCCCTATGTCCAATGCTCATAGTAGGTGTTCCACGAGAGACACAATGAATAAACCATCTTAAACCAACTGCACCCGAGGTATTCAACTTGATTAAGACCGTCTCCCAAGATTACTTATTAAATGAGTCTCTGGGAACCTACTCTTGTTTTTGTGTTTGTGAGAACAAGTAGTACACGGAAAGTCAACCCCAATCACTTTTTACAGTAAAAATCTCAGGGAGTCTGGAATGCATATTCTCTAGCTAAAGGAGATTCACACTCAACAAGACCATTATGAAAGCCCTTAGCATAATTATCTCCTGGCCTGTGGATTAATTATGAACAAATATTATTATTATTCCCACGTAAATAAGGAATAAAGCACAGAAAGATTACTTGTCTGTATCTCTCAATAAGAGTGAAAAAAAAGCCAAGATTTTCCAATTCAGAGCATGAATGTATCACCTCAGTCTCTCTTTGGTTTGACATTTTTGTTCCTTTTTTTTTTTCATTAAATGCTAATTAAATTTCATTTTTCTTATGCGAACATTAAGATAACTGGCTTATAAGATCTCCCAAGCAAGTGTCACTACAAATTTCACCAATGAGCTGTTCATTGCTCTGAATTGCTTTATGTGATTTTAATCTCATTTGGTTTCTTCTAAGTGGAACATTTTACTACGGGTGGGGCCTAGAGGTAGATTTATCTTGTTTAAAAGAGTTCTTTTGCTGAAATTTTCTATGACCTGCTAATTTTCTTCACTCTTCAAGAAGCATAACCACTTTTCCATTTTGTCCTTGATTGTTTTGTCTTGTTAAAAAAGTGAATTTAAGAAATTCTAAAGGAAATAATGTAATGAACATTATGCTTTAATGGCTTATATTATTTCACATTCCCTACAGTTCTGTGTTAAAGTACCTTTCCTGCTCTTTGCATGCAACAATTAAATATTCACATTTTCTTGTAACCTAATCCACGTATTTGTAATTTTAATAGACATACTGTATTTAATAATTGTATGTGACATGATTTAATTAGGCATTTTATTTTGAGTTATTATTGGATAATCATAAATTCTTACAATCCATATCTTAATTCTTTATTCTAATCTCCAATAAATTTTAGCCCATACGTATAAAACATAATTTGTATTTATAAAGAAGAAGGAGTATAGAAGACCATCAAACAAATCAGCCTTCATAAAGAGCGATAACCATCCAATGTCCTCAGCTGAGCTTGGGGAGAAATCCTGAGGAGTTGGAGTAAAAGGATAGATTCAAGGGGTGAGATCCTAAAAAAATTTAAGGGTACGGGAGTTGGGCCATAGCTTGCCTCCTTGATTGTTATTATTTATAAGAAAAACATTAATTGTATGATATTGCTTAAATAGAATTCAGTTGATACTATTTTTCTAATTTTATTTAAGAATATTATAGGTATATATTTATTAAATGTGACTTCATCTCCCTTATGTCTTAAATTTGGAAGAGAGATCTGTTTTTATCTTAAAAAATATTTCCAATTCTATCATTTAGGTTGTTTCATATATTTGTTGGCTTTTCCTTAATTATTGCAATTTTCCATTTTGTCTCTATTCTTTGTTCAGTTTTGTCTCTATTCTTTGTTCAGGCAGGTCCTGAATAGAGTTTGTCATGCAATTACTGATTTTATTTCTTTTTGTATTTTCTCCACTTTTCTTATGATTTTTTTTTTTTATGTCGCTTGGGATGTAAATATTTACTCTTTTAGATAGGTTGTAACTTTTACAATCCTATAGTGACCCCTCATTTCTTTTAGTCAGAATTCTTTTTTTAATCTGATAACATTATAAGTATCCACATTTGTGTGATCTCCTTTTAATTTCTGTGGAACTTTTATCTAATCAATCATTCCCTTCTTTCGTTCCCTACTGGCTCCTTCTGTTTAGTCTACAGACCAAATGAGGTTTCTCTCTCCTTTAAAGCAAACAAAACAAAACAAAACAAACTTCCTTGAGCACCCAAAACATCTCTTTTCTTCTCTTCACTGACAAACTTTTTAAGAACACTCTGTCCTCCCAGATTTTGTGTCCTCACTTTCCTGTCACTTGTCAGGCTCCTGTCATCTATCTTCTCTCCTTATCATTTTACCAAAAGACTTGCCTGGTGCCCTGCTATCTTCCTAATTGTCCTGATTCCATTCAACCTCCTTGAAAAATCTTTATCACTATCACCCTCCTCTAAGTTCTTCCCTCCCTTGAAAATTAAACTCGAAGTTGTCGATTTAATTTCTTTCTCTGACTTCTCTTTCTTCCTCTACCGCTGAAGTATACATATTCCTTCGAGATTTTATTCTTTACCATCAGAAGAGGACTTTCTTGAACCTAGGTGCTCCCTGGTTGATTTCATCCAATTCCATGGCAGTATCAGTCACCCTTGTGCTAATGGTGCCTACTGTACATCTCCAGATTCCAGGCTCTGACTCTCTAACCAGGTCTGGGCACCCTATGTGAGTCTCAACTTCACTTTGTCTAGAACCACACACACCCCTCAACCAAACACTGTTTTTCTCTTCTGGTTCTTTCTCTCAACTGATGGAAGCCCAGACCACCCTGTCACTTATACTGGAAATTCCTTCTTCCTCTTGACTCCTCCTTTGCTTTCACCCCTCACATCTAACCGGTCTCTGAGTCCTGACAACACCTGGACTACAACAATGTTTGGGATCTGAAACCTGTGCGCCATTCCCATTGCTCTAATGCAGAAAGGAAGAAAGAATGAGAGAGAGGAAGAAGTGAGAAAGTAAAAAAGAAGGAAGGGAAGGAAGGAGGTGGACAAGAAGAAGAAAGGAAGAGATAACTTAAAAAGGTGGGAAGGAAGAAAACAGAAGGAAGGAGAGAAAGAGAAAGAAAAGAGAAAAGAAGAAACGAGATGTCCTGCTTTTTAAATTTTTTAATACAAAGATATTACAAGTTTGCCTTTTAAAACACTGTGAAATAAAGACATAAGAAGAAAAAATTCCACCATTTACTGACAAACACAATAGGTATGACCCTTATACTAGTCTCTCTGCCCCAAATCTCCCTCTCCTCTAATCTGTTCCCATTCTTTCATCGTAGGTATTGTTGCTGACAAAAAAAAAGGAACAAACAAAACTAATCTGGAATCCTGTCCCATTGTTTCCCATTGCCTATGCAATCAATCCCATAGGTGGACTCCATAGGATGATATTCGAGGCTCTTTGCAACTTATTTCAGCATCTGAGTCCTCTCCCCAAAATTCCTCCTCTGCAACAAACCCAATTTCCCAGTCACATTGGACAACCAAAGTTCTCTGAACATGTGTACTTTCATGCCTACGTTCCTTTGCTCATGTGAAGGATCGATGGGCCTGAAATCCTCCTCTTCCTAATCTATATATTTTTTTTATTTTAGCAGATCTATCGTATTCCATAATTTGATTAGCTATGCTTGGAGACAGCAAGAGCTGCTTTTTCCGCTTTTTCCGGAGCTGACGGTCTAATGCAGGCAAAAGATAAATCTAAACGTGGTACATTGTAGTTAATACATTGCAATAAATGCTGACCTTGTGGAGGCCCCTAGATAGCAGATTTAAACACTGCCTAGGGGCTGGGGAAGTTGGAGGAATCTCAGAGAAGGGGCCCCTGGAACTCAGGTTTGCAAGATAAACAGGATTCAGGTGTGTGAAATTGCATGTAACAAATGGAAAAGCCCAAAAAGTATCTCTGCTCTTGTATTTAAGTGGGTTAAATCTCAGACTGTTCTCCCCCATCCCATCTATCAAAATGACTTGGTGTTAAATATATTTTTCTTTTAAACAACAGGTTGTTGAACGTTTTTTAATCCAGTCAATTACTTTATTGTTTTAATAAGCAAGTTTAGGCTGTCCGCATTTATTTTTTGATACATAATTTGTCTTAAACTCAAGTAAATTTTTATATTTGTTATAGTCATTTACTGCTTTTTCTTTTCATTTTTGTTTTCTGTGCTAGATTTTAAACTTTTCATTTCTTTTTGAGCTAGGCCAAAAGATAACTTTAACTGGTCAATTTGTTAACATTTTAACATTAATGTATTTCAGAAAAACCACTTTAATTGCTTCTATTTATTTCTATTCTTAACTAAATAAACTTTTATTCCCTTTTGGACCCAGAAGGAATCTTTGTAGTTATTATCTGAGATTCTTTTGAGGTTCTGCTAATACCTGATAGTTCTAAGAATTTGTTTGCTAATTTACCAACTGTTTTCATTACCGATGAGAGGATTACTAATTAATCCTTGCTTAATACTCTAATTCATGTGTTTCTCAAAGAGGCCCTTAAATCTCTTCTAGTCTTAATTATCTCCTACAGTGTCATAATGGCTATGAGTCTTTGTGGCCCACTGTTGGTATTTTTAGTTGACCAAATGGCTATGAGTCTTTGTGGCCCACTGTTGGTATTTTTAGTTGGTATTTTTAGTTGTTTTAAGTCCTCTAAGTCTTAAAATATTCCCCCCTGCCTTCAAAGAGCAAGGTGACCCTGTTCAAGTTCTTTTTCTTGGCTTTCTTGTAGTTTCTCCACACAGCCCTCTTCTCCAAAGTCTAAGGAGAAAAATCTAATTACGTTATTATCATATATCATTAAATATCAACTTTCCTGATTTGTGATAGCTTTTAAGCTTTGCCTTTGTCTTTATATCTTTTAAAGTGATGATAGACAAGCATGTGAAAGAAAATTTTGGCATGGAAGTCACTCGCCACTGAGTAGATTTGCCTGGATTCTCATGATGTCTCTGCCAGAATTGTTCCCATTCAGTAAATTTTCTGTTCCTAACTTTGTGCTGAGCACAATCCTTTTCTTACTCCACTGGTCTTCCTAGTCTTCAAAGCTTGAGATTCGTTTTCTATTGCCTAGGAAATTAGTTTGCTAGAGCTGCCGTAACAAAGAACCACAAACTGAGTGGCGTAAACAACAGAACCCTGTTGTCTCATAGTCCTGCAGGCAAGAAGTTCAAAGTCAAGGTGTTGGCAGGGCCATGCTCCCTCTGAAGACATCAGGGAAGGATCTTTTCCCAGCCTCTCTCCCAGCGATTTGCTGGCAATTTGGTATTCCTTGGCTTGTCAACACATCACCCTTCTCCCTATGTGCCTGTCTCTGTATGCAAACTTCCCCTTTTCATAAGGACACCAATCATAATGGGTTAGGGGCCCACCCTACTCCTGTATAACCTCATCACCCCTATTTCCAGATAAAGACATTCTGAGGTACTTTGAGCTAGGACTTCAGTGTATGAATTTGGGAGAGACATGATTTAATGGTTAACACTCGGTTTGTCAGGTACTGTTTCAATATTATTACCAGTGTAATGCAGCCGAAATCTGGGCCAGTTGTTCTAGCATGTCATAGTAACACTAACCATCTGTGCAGCACTGATTCTCCTCTTTGTGTTTTTATTTCTTTATAATATTTGCAAGTTTTGCTGAGCTTCATATCACTCCATATTCAGGTAGATAGCCCCAGGTTCATGGGGCTTTGCTCATTTCTCTTTAAATTGCAAAACTGTTACACAAGACTCAGGCTATTAATTGGTGAATTTTATTTGTTTGACTTATTTATTATTTATGAAGCATATCATATTGTGTTTGTTGTATCTTATTGTTTCCCTATTTCAGATCATTTTATGGGGAGAGGAGGTTCCCATCCCCAGAATTCTTTCTCTAGACTTCAGAGTACCTAACATGCAACTCTTTAATCCTTTTTTCCCCTCCTTTGTTTCTTTTCTAAAGCTTATGACCAGTTCTATGAGAATCTGTGTGACATGTCTAATATGTCATATGCACACATGGAACACAGGTAAATATGTGCAGGTGGCCACACTCCAGGGAGACACAGCCAGCAGTAGATGAACTCTGCAGGGAGCAGAAAAGAAATGACGAAAGGGTACAGTTAACTGGGATAGGGTTGGGCTTAGGCCCCTGTGTGAAAGAACCAAATACCAGTTCATAAAGGGAAAGTATGAAAGGCTGGAAATTAAAACCTGCATGGAGCCCAGGACCCATTGTCACATGCCCAGCTCCCACCACGGGATCTCAAAGCCCTTAGGAAGGTCAACCTTAGAGGCAGTTTTGAGATCTTTCCCTGGTATTGCCAGCAGTCTTGTTTTCCCGTCAGGAACCACCACTTCCTTGTTCAATGATAAGAAAAGTGAACCATACTCATAAACTATGTACAAGAAGACCCTGGGGGGAAAAAAAAAAACAAAAAACAAAAACAGAGGCATTTGCCCTAGAAAACGGCCCTCTAGGCTCTCTCTTGTGTCTCTCCTCTATGTGTTCTGGACACATACAGGTCAATTCTATTTGGAGCTGTGCAATTCCAGCAGGAAGAGGCGTCCCAGCAACCTTAGTAGGAAGAACTGATCCTTTCCCATGCTATGTCCTGGGAGACATGTTTAATCTGCTAGTCTGAGATGAGAGCCATTTTGGCAGACACCAGAATCAAAGATGTTTGACTCCATTTTCTTTCCAGACCTCTTCCCTGACAGCGAGGATGTTTGTGGGCAGGAAAAAATAGAAACGGATCATCGCTATCCCATATCTCTTATGAGTTTGCTTCTGAGTATTCGACACTTGGGCAGGGCCCCTCTCTTCAGGCAAGCCCTGGTAATGAATTGTTGGAACCCGCAGCCAGGCTCAGATGACTACTGGATGCCTTTGTCAGACATACGCTGTGCATCTGGCGGCATCACTGAGGGTAACATGATAGGGCTCACAATTTTAATTTTAACCAAAAATACATCTGTCAGGTTCATTTCAGCTGACAGGATAAATATCGTATTTCTTTACTAATTTGTAAACATCTCGCTTTTCATCTCAATTTAACATGTTTCCCGGGTGTTTTACAAATGGAAAAATCAAGTAGGATACACTCGTAACTAAAGCGTATGTTGTGAGTGTCAGTCAAGTGTCGGGGTAGCTTTATGTGGAACTGGGTCCAGTACAAACAACACCTTTGTGCCTGACCAGGAAATCTGACTGTAGCTGAACCACAGAATTGTCTTAAGTAGGAAAACATGATAGACAATCTGGTTTTGAGGACATTCAGCAGCTGCCTATATAAACACCTGAAGTTTTCCCTATTACAGATGAGGAATGAATTGCGTCATTATCTTGGGATCCACATCCCATTGCTTCTCAAGACACATAGTGTTCTTAACCAAAGATAGTCTTCTTTCATTACCTTTGAAATCATTCTTTATGATTTTTCTAATATGAGGATTTTTCTAAATGAATCCAAAATGCAAGACTCAAATGCTATTGTCCAGTTTCTCTACTCACAATGAGAGTACTGATATAGAAGGGACAGTATTTAATTTTGTGAAGCTGGTGAGTTCATTGGGGAGATAATTTGAGATAAGCAAAATGGCAAATAGAAATAATATTTATATTTTTCCCCAATCCTAATACAAATGGCATAAACACTGACGGCATTTTGTGTGAATATTTATGAGCCCTTTTAATTCAAGGATCTCAAAATTCTTTTATCACTTGTTAATTTTCACAGTGTCATGCTAGAGTATGTGGGTAGTAATGTTATACTCTACCTACAGATGGAGAGATCAAAACTCACAGATGTTCAATTACAGAATTTGCCAGTGACCTGCAGCGATCAGTGGCGTTTTCTCCAGCCCAGGGCGCAAAAGCCTCTGGTTACCAGTGCTACCCATCTACCCATCTTTCCCTAGCTAAGCTTGGTTACCAGTGACACTTGGGCCTAAGGCAGTAAGTTAGCTAGTTCCTAGAATCAGGTCAATGACTAGCCCCGGGCTCAATGGGAAAGGTGAATTCAATCTCACCCTCCCGGCACCCATTATCAGCACCCTTTTCCTGCCATGCAAGCTCCTACCTTCCATCCACTGGTCCTTCTTTCTTATCAGCTCCTTTATTGCTCTTGGTTGATTTCCACTGACCTGGGAAAAAGGGTTACTAGATAACTAAAAAGGTTAGTACTTATTAATAAGGTTATACTTTTCCAAAAAGTATATGCATTATGGAAGGAAAATTTAAGTGGCAGCCATGTCTTCCCACACTTACCTCTTTTTACCTATTTCAAATGCTATGTCCCTTCATTGTCAGAAACCAGAGACTCAGACAACTTTCTACTGAAGTAGCCCTCAAACTACACCTTCATGGCAAGTTCTGCCAGGCTGCCACATCATGCAGGGCCTTCTGAAGAGGAAGAGGGACAAGGGAAGAAGGAATGGGGGAAGAGTGACTTGCACACGCTCCCGCCATCCACAGAACCATAATGCTGTGAAAGTTTGAAAACCTAAACATCCCTCATATGTGACAATCTCCTATGCTTGTGGCCAAATGTATTCTAAAAACAATAAAATAGAAAAATCCTACAAAATAATAAGAAGTAAAAGTCTGGGAATTTATGATTATCAATAATTTAAATTTTTTCAAGGGGAAAACCTAGATAAACAATTTATAATATTTAAGCATGACCAGGATGTCATAAAAAGACCATAGAAGTGCTTCTTATAAAAGATCCAGAGATCTAAAACTGTTTTCTTTTATCGACTCTATGACCATAACCCAAAGGCCAACTGAAGTCATGTTTCCCCTTAAGATTCAGTTGAGATGGGCTTGAATTCTCATTCCATGTCCTGTGGAAATCTCAGGATATCTGGAAGTCCTTATGCAGCATATTCTCTTGGTCACTTTTGGCTTCCAGGGTGAACTGCTTTGGATGGCGGGCACCATGTCTGTTCTGCTCAGTGGAATCCAACAGTTTTCCTTGATTTCATTAGCAGAAGGCAGTTGCAGCTTTAAGTAGCATCCTCCAAACGAAGAGCCTCAGAATTATCCTCCATGTCTCCCTCTGCCATCACCTTTTATACTCACCTCATTCATCAACTCCGAATTCAATTATTGAGTGCCTACTGTGTGCCAGGAGCTTAAGATAATGGCATAAAAGAAACAGAATCCATCCATGTCCTACATTCCTCTCAGAGCCACCCCCTTCTCTTAGTCGCCCTTGCCACTGCCTTCCTCAGTCCCTTAGCAATACCTTATAAACACTCCCTTACTGATCTTGCTGCCTCTCCTTTGGTGCTGCCTTGCTGCTCCTTGCTCTGAATCTCTCCTCCCTGCCAAATGGGTTATTTTAAGCTTCTAATTCAAGCACTGCTCTGCTTAAGATCCTCCCAGGGCTCCTTACTAAAATCCACATTCCTCAGCATTGCATGTGAGGCTCCCCAAGAGTACATCCCCGTCTGGCTTGGCAGCCTCATCACCCAGAACACCCCCACAGAATTTGTACTTCATGCCATCCAGGAAAATATGTTGTTTCCTGCATATCACGCCTCTTTGCTTTTGTGTGTGTGTGTGTGTGTGTGTGTGTGTGTGTGTGTGTGTATTTTTGTTTGCTGTTCTCTCAACCTACAATGACTTCTCCCCTCATAATTCTTCTCATCCTTAAAGAATGAGCAGATATGGTCCCCTGGATTGTCCCACCTCAGACCTGCTCCTAGCTCACCTTCCCGAGGCTCAGTCACACAGCTCCACTGACAATCACTGTATATTCACATGACCATAGCACAGTGCTGGGAATGCAGTCATTGTGGTAATAAATAGTAATTGTTCAATAAATTTTATACCCTGTTTTTTAAATATATAATATTACAAGCCAATATTAATTTCAGAGAGAAAAATATTAAGTCTACCTAAACCTCAGTTTCCTCTGCTGAAAAATGGAGATAAAACTTAATTTCAAAATCATTATGAGAATTCCAGCTATTGAAGTGGAAACCATAGTATCAGACACATCATGGCATCTCACTAAATAGTAATTTGCATTGTCATTGAAGTATGTATGCACTCTGAGTTAGCACAGCGGCCTCAAATTACACCCTCCAGAAGTGTAAGGAGGAAGGGGATTAATGAATCTATAGCACCTGTTGATTCGCATCTGTTCCTTTAGGTGTTAATAAGAGGCAGAGTCAAGACTAAAACCCAGGACTGACTGGTGCCCAAGGTGTGTGGAAACATCCTCGTGCGGTCCCTTCTTCTTCCAGGGGGTTTGTAGCAAATACGACATTCTGTCACCAGAGGCTGACACGTCTTTTGCCTCTGGGCCCCTCCTATAAACACAGGGAAACATTTGCACCAGAAAGTCTAGAAACTGACATGAATTCCACAATTTATAAAATTAATTGCCGTAAGAGAAATTGCCTTTAAAGATAATCTACAGCACAACAACTGCTATCAGCTTCCAGTAGGTCACAATGTTAAGTTCTCAGAGTCCAGAGCGTTGCCAGCACATCAGAGGCGATACAGCTATACCTGGCACTGAATTAAGCAGACTCTTCCAAGGACTGTCCCTCAAAGCTCCAGAGATCGTCAGGGTACCCCATCTGTGCTATCTAGTATGTACCAGGGGCATGTAAATAAATTGCCCGGGTTCTCAAGAAGACCTGAGTATCCACCCCATCCAGGAGGGCCTGACCTGTAAGCTTATTCTTAGTGCATATTGTGGACACTCTGCTCTTGGTTCTTTTATCAACCATGATGTTTGAGCATTGATTCAGTTTTGTTTGTCTATCAGCTACATACTGTTTCTTCAAAATCTGAAGTCAGTAAAATACTTGAATAATTATGAAAATAACAGCTGCCATTTTTAGGCCTCTATTATGTCAGACATTTTGCACATGTGCTCTTATTTATCAGAACATTACAGAGGAGTATTATGTATTTTATAGGAGGATACTGGGGCTCAGAGAGGAATCAGCCCCAACTAGTGTGAGAGATGTAGATGTGACATACTACAAAGTCAGTGCCTTTTTTGGTTATGCCTAAGAGTATAAGCTTTGGGAACCAGGTATATCTGGGTTCGAACACTACTTCTGACTAGATGATCAAGTCACTCAGTATTTCTCAACCTTGTTCCCTCATTCCTAAAACAGGAATAATAATTCCAATCTTTTCAAGGGTTTATGATGTTTAAAATAGGATATAGAATACAATATACAGTGCCTGATTTATAGTAGGCAACCAATAATCTATTTCCTCCCTCTCCTGAACTGATCTTCACATGATACACACTGCCCAAAGACTAGTCCAGACTTTTGTGGGGTTTCTAACATGACCTACTGATGAGGACCAAATCTCATTGGCTGAATAACTCAGCTGGTCTAGGCCCCAGCCTGTTCCTGTGTTTATCCTGCAAGGAGTTGGACTTTGTGGCTTTTCCTTTGTAGGAACTGTATTTTGTACTTTGCAATGCTAATGTGTGATGCTGGAAAGGTACATCTTAGAAATTTAGAGAAATCTTCTAAAACCAACTCTGGGAAATGGTGGTATATTTTTTCTTCTCTGTAAATTTCCCAACTTCTTATAATGTTGGCCAGTAGTAGGGTACGTGTATTCATATTTTAATTTTGTATTTTGGGGTAACCGAAACAAAAAAAGGAACTGACTATATTTAATAAAGTAACTCTATAGGCTGAAAGTCAGAAGGACCCAGAGCTGACCAAAAGTACCTAAAAGAAAAAAAGAATAACACCAAGATGGTCAGGCCAGTACTTAAAAATGTAGCTGGCAGGTTTTATTGTGTAATGTTCAGCAGCAGCAAGCATATTATCCTGTACAATGTGCCAAGGTCAAGAGTGGAATTGAAAGAGAACTACGCAGCCTCTGAGTGGTTGCATTCTGGTTAGCTAGTTGGAGGGAAAAGCAACCTTATCCCTTTCTGCTTCCTGTTTTCTTCTCACTGATGCTCCATATTCCATTCTCATCGGTCGCTAGTATGTGAGACCAGCTAGATCAAACAGAATTAACCAAATATTCAGTCAAATATTTTAGTCAGCCAAATATTCTCACTTAAACCTTTTTACATTAATAAAAAACACCCCAGCACCCTCGATTCCTTTTTACTGCTTTACTCCTTTTTTTAATAGTGTGATGTATTTATTATGTCCATTGTTTACGTTCTGTTCACCACTTGTAAACCCCATAGGGGAGGTCTTTCTTTTCTCACTAATGTCTTCCAAATACCTAGGATTATATGTAGGATTATACCTAGGTTGTTCAATAAATATTTTAACAGATAATAGGAACAAGAAAGCATGATGAGGTCAGGGTAAGTGAACACCAGGCAGAAAAAAGCTTATGATAGAAAACAGAAGAGAAGGACATAGAAGAAGAAAATGTCTGATAATTTCACTCACTTATGAAAAGAAAAAATACACTTATCAAACCCGGATACCATTGCCATCTTTAGATAGATAACTTCATTGCTGCCACCTGGATCATATCTGACTTCTCAGAAGGCTCATTTTTATTTGTCACTTCACATTATTTGGTTTTTTTATTAATTCAGTCTCCTGTTATGTGACAATTATGAGACTGAATTATGCGACGATTCAGTCTCCTGTTATTTAGTATAAAAATGCAAGCTAGATAAAGAACATACACTTATATAAACCCGATCAGGTCTACCCCAAACCATCTTAAACAGTGAGTCTCCATTTATTACTACAATTAGTTAAACTATGGTAGAGATGAAGCCAAGTCCAAAGGTTTGATCTCCCCGTGGGCCAGCTAGTTTCAGGATATAATGAGTAATTGACCTGTGAAATTAACAAAATTAATTTTACCGCCAACCACAGAATATACCCATAATCCAGCTAGCTATCTCACAAATGTTTGCTGCTGGCCAGAGTAGATGACTCAGCACAAGCAATCACCAGGAGAGACACAGCACAGAGCTCACCCGCTGCCGATTGCGAGCTAAGAACACCATCCTTGTATGCGGGGAACATTTATACATTGTGCTGTACTAAACTGAGAAGATGCTCCTAAGCAAAGGCAAACTGAAGAGTGGAAACTGGAAAGGGACCAAGTTTTGGGGGAAAAGTTAGGGAGATCAACTGCCATATTACAGTTAATATTAGTGAATTGCAGCCCCTGTGAAAGCATGGTTAAAGGTAAATTAAACATATCAAATCTGAACTCCTGGCCTTCCTGCTAAAATCTGTTTCTTTTACAGTTTCTCCCCATCAGGTAATGGCAACTCCATCTTTCTAGTTTGCTCAGGTCAAAAACCAAGGAATCGTTCTTGACCTCCTCCTTTGCTCAGATAGCCAACATCCAATCCAGAATCTGCATCTCACAATCTCCACTGCAGTCACTCTGGCCCGAGCTCTCTTCATCTCCCATCTCAATTATTGCAAAGTTTTGAATGCAATCTCTCCATTTCTACCCTTACTCTTCCCCCGACCCAAACGATCTATTCTCAGTACAGCAACCAGAGAGATCCTTATAAAAGAAAATCACATTATGTCATTCCTCTACTCTATAAACTCTATGGTGATTTCCATTTCCATATTCTGGGTAAAAGCCAACGTCCTTTCAACAGTCTGCATGATCCATGCCCTGCTCCCCGCCCGCCATGCCCTCTCCCACCTCAGACTCCACCACTTTCCCCCTCGCTCATTCCAGCTCCACTCGTCTGCTTGCTATTCCTTGGGCACTGGAGACACGTATTAGCCTTAGGGTTTTTGCACTGGTTGTTTCCTCTTACAGTGGTTGTACCTGCTTCCCCCAGATATATGTGGAGATATACTTGGAAGCTAATACCACCTCCAAGTATTTATTCAAACGTCACCTTCCTAATGAGACCACTCCATTCTAAACTGAAACCCATCCTCACATATATTTCTGGCCCCCTTTGCTTGACTCTACTTTTTTTTCCTATGGCTTCTCACACCGAATATACTATGTAATTTAGTTATTTATTATGTTTATTGCTCTTTGTCTCCTCCTGTGATGGTTAGTTTTATATATCAGCTTGACTGGGTGACAGGGTGCCAAGATATTTGGTCGGACATTATTCTAGGTGTTTCTGTGAGGATGTTTTGGGATGAGATTAAGATTTAAATCAATAGACTGAGTAAAGTAGATCACTCTCCTCATGTGTGTGGGCCTTGTCCAATCAGTTGAAAGCCTGAAAAGAACAAAGGGCTGACCTTCTCCCAAGTAAGGGAGAGTTCTTCCTGCCTGATTGCCTTCTCTTTGAGACATCAGCTTTTTCCTGCTTTTGGTCTCAAACTGAACATCAGCTCTTCCTGGGTCCTGAGCCCGTTGGCCTTCAGACTGGAACACCATCAGCTCTCCTGGGTCTCCAGCTTGCCGATTTACTTGTCAGCCTCCAAAATCTCTTTCTCTGGAAAACCCTGAGTAATATGCTCCTCATTGCACTCAAATGAAAGAGGACAGGTACGTGAGAGTCTCTGTATCTTTACTGCTGTAAATTGTACTCCACCCCAGGGCCTCTCTCTAGCCCTGTCACATAGAAACATTCAGTAAATATTTGTTGAATAAATGAAAAAAACAAATGAACTAACAGGTAACAAGGTGACTCTCTTTAGAGATACAGTGAATGCGATCGTCTCCATTTTATTACATAGTCAAGAGCTATAGGCTTTATACCAAATAACTAGGCCAAAGATCAAATAATGGTCTTCCTGCATATGCCTCCTAGAAAGTAGTTCTGGACGTGCACCACACTTTATGCTGGCTTCACACATACTGTTAGCCATACTTTCCCTTTGTAAAAAGCCAAGCGCCGCAATCTACTAGCACTGATAAGACTTTAAGTGCATGTGATCCGTGCCATAAGGGAGCCTTAAATCAAGAAAAACTCTGAGATTCCTCTGGACTTGGAAATAGCCAAAATCCCTCTTAGATAACAAAAAAGGCATCTGTGGCCATGGGCAGCACAGGGCAAAAAGAGCTTGACACCTAAAGACTAAAGGCAGATGTCATTAGCCATCAGTTTACTCTGCAGGAGGAAAAAAACATTGTGATTCAGTGGCATTATTTCTAAATGGTCTGCCTTTTCACACAGAATGTTAGACGTGTGAAAGAAAGAGAAAACGAAGATAAGGAAAAAGTAGAGGAAGAGATTGTAACTGCCAATGGCGATTAGAAGCAGGGACAGGGCTGGCCAAAAAAAGACTTGACAGAGAGACAGCAATAGAAGGTAGAATCTCAGTGCAGAGGGGGAGGGCTAGGCCAACAGCCCTCCCAGAGATTATTATGGCTCCTGAAAGCAGTGTGTCTATGTGTGTGTGTGTGTGTGTGTGCGCGCGCGTGTGCACGCATGTGTGGTGAGAGAGAAGAGACTTCTTTTCCTCCACTGTATGCCCTTGAAAGTGTCTCATGGTAATGAGAAAGAATAAGTGGAGAGGAAGAGGACAAAGGAACACACAGTGAGCAGCCCAGCAGGTCTCCATGAATCCCCTAAACCACTCCACAGATCCTCGAGCAGGCTTTCCCAGAGTCTGTTCCACTGAATACCAGTTCCCTGGGAAAGTGGGAGGGAAACAAAAAGTTGCATGAGCAAAAAGCTTGAGAAACATCAGGTTAAACAAAGTTAAATAGGTTTCTCTAGAATCTCCTCTAGTATTCTGAGGCGAATCATGATTCTCCAAAAGGGGAGGCCATATGCAGAACTCCCTCAAGTCCACCGACCAGGAAGCACTATTTGTGTTGAGTTGCTCACCAGACTGGGGCCAGTGCTCTGTAGGCTGCACTGTGAGAAGCACTGCTCTTGGGAAAAAGCAAATCGTGGAATCTTATGAAGATCGTACTAACTTTAAAAGAGAAAGTAGATTTCTGGTTAAGGTTGATTGGAGCTAAGCATCAGTAGCTTGGTATAATAATGGTAAATCTATCCTGTGAAGTGTCTTAAGACTCACAGGGTAGTTGTTCAAATCCTTTGAATTTCCTGAGTTTGAAATGGAAACTGTAGATTAACATCATCTCAGCAATGTTCTTTATATTTATAAGTGAATCTCCAAGAAAAGATCTGGCCATCCCTGAACCATGGGACACTTATCCAGGGGAAAGACGACGACCCAGTAAATGTAGTTAACTGGGCTTGGATCGTTCACATGGTGACTTTGGTAGTTTAAACTGAGATTTCTCATTAGAAAGTAGACACAACTGGTGAAAACTAACATGCTGTTAGCATACAGTCAATGCTTAACAAATGTTGGTAGAAAAAATTAATGGCAGTTCAGATTTTTTTCTATTTGAAAGAACTAATTTCTGATCACAGAATATTGTTTTAGATTTTATAAAGCTGATGAATTTGAATGGTTTTGGCAGTTTTCTCCAATTTATATCTCTAGAGATTGTTGATGAAGTCCCTGTGCATTTAAGCACAGTGAGATCTACTGCCTTTCAGCTTTAATATTCAGAATCCTATAAAGTAAAATTATAGGTGATCATAAAATTCATCACTGTCAGAAGCCAGATGGTACCTACCCAGATAGGAGAAGAGTTGATACCTTCTCAGCTGTGCCAATAAAATAAGCTGAAACAATAGCAAAGTGCAAAATGAGATTCTTCTTGGACACGCAGTCTATTCTCTTGTGTTTATGTGGATTACCAGGTTCAGCTTTTAATTTTCATCTTCATTTTCCCTTCCAGTTTCTCTCTGCCGTGATTTAGTGTCTTTATTTGCCATTCCCCATTAGTGGCCCACTGCTTCCTCCCTGGATCTCAGATAATCTAGCTAATCCCATGTCCCTGCCATGAACCCAGCATTTTCTAGAACCCGTTTAGTCAAGTCCAGCCATACAAGAGAGATACACTAGAGCTTCATATGTGTCCCAGGTTCATTTGTTAGCCTGTATATCAAAGGGAAAGATATGTTTTCTCTGACTGGCCATTATTTTTTTGCACTACCAGTGAAAGACTCTACCTATCAGAACAACTTTAACGAAAACTGTAACTCTTAACCTGAGGGAGCATTTAATGGTAAGGGGTATTTTTTTAACTGTCTTCTGACCCCTGTTACAACTAGCTTCAGGACGTGAGATATTGTAAGGACACAAACTATTGTGGGTCACTGTGTAAACATTTAGATCTCCATTGAACTTGACTTTTTAATCACATACCTCCCCTTCTGAGACATGTCAAACATTGAGAGCTTAGAGAAAATTGTGGTCCACATATCATGTGAGCAGAACTGTATTCTCATTCTGATGAATAAATAGAGTGAGCACTCCCCCAAATACTGTAGCACAGAAACTAGAAATGATGAGAGGTAGGGCTCACACCTGTGAACAGTGTGGCAATGACCAAAAACAGTAAGTGGAAACTGACAAAGACATATCCATTGTTTGTGCCAGCGGCCCAGAAGTCCTAAATAAAGTTGAAATATAATAACAACAACAGTGTAAATTATTATCTGAAAAGTAAGAAAATGACTTTGGAGAAGGCTCTTTAGCCTGTTTCCTAAATGCTTTTGCAGAAGAGACTTTACATTAAAAATGCTTATTGGCAACTGCTAGTGCACTGTTCTACCTCTAGGAGAAAAAAAAACACAATATGACATCAAGCCTCATTGCCACCCCAGAGGTGCTATCTAAGTAGTCCCATGTTCCAGGCTCCAGACCTCTGTGTTTCCAGCTGTTCTTCGGCAAATGTCAGTAACTGGCTGTCGTAGTGATGATCCAGGGCCCCAGTGCGATATTAAATGATGTTTTGTGTACATGGTGCCTGTCACTATTATTTTCTGTGCTTTTCTGCATGTCTAAAATTGTTTGTTTTCTAAACAAATTATTAATAAAAAAATGTGCTGAGAAGTATAACGGGTTGTTGAAAGTTTTGTTTTAAAATGCAAATAAGGATTCATGCATCTTAGAAACCTCTCTTAGGTATCAGAACAAGGCATCTCTCCAAAACAGTTTATTCCTTTGGTTTTACACTTTAAGAATTATTTCTAAGGAATATAAGCGAAAGGCTTTGGGATTCTCGAGTGTATTTTTAAGAGAGTTTAGCAACCCAAAGTAAGATATATATGTGGAATTAATGCCTTACGAACATATAAAAATATTTTCCAAGGAATTTGTTATGATGCAATATAATGGCAACTACCATAGTATGTACTTTTGTGGTACTCAATAAGTTTTGTTTATTTAGATTGACTTCTGTGACAGTTTGCAAATGTTTTCAATTTTTAAGAAGTCTTAAATGTACAAATGTTTCTGAAAGAATTTCCATGAGGCATATTCTGAACTCTACAAAATATTCCTGGACAGTGGAAAATATTTATACAAGAGGAACATGAAGGAGAATGAGCCTAGGGAAATATCTACAATTGCACCAAAGCAAGTTAATTCAAATTAACATTTCTGATAATGAAAATATTTGCTCCTGACTTAAAATGGTGAAAACAATTGCTTCATGATTAGAATTTGCCCAAATAATATATTTTTAGAAGCAAATACTGTTCCTGATTTGGATAACCTTTGCCTGAGAAAATAACTATTCTTCTTCATCCAAATAATTTATTCTGATAATTTCTGAATATTTTCCTGAAGCTACTTTCCTGATATTAAAAAAAGAGGCTTAATATTTTTTGATATATGTAAACTTACTACACCAATGTGCAACTTTTTCTACCACTGAAGGTACAAAACTGGTTTATATGTTTTAAAACTTTTCCCTTAATTACAAAATACGTATGTACATATTAGAAAATTTAGAATATATGGATAAGCCAATAAAATTAAATAGAAATTTTATGTTAACATTTTGAGGTATATCTTTCCATACGTTTTCTGTGCTATAACTCACACACATATACTCACATGCACCCAAATGGAATCAACTGCTAAAGCTTTGCATAAGAGTACATAAGCCAAAGTAATAATGATCGATATTGGGTAGTATGATTGGCTAAGAAGTACTGCTTGATATGAACTTTCTTAGAATTTTAAATGTAGGTGGGATCCAAATATGAAAAAGTCTACTTTTTACTTTAGTGCCATTAAATTTGCCTGGGTTGTACTAGTAATGCCTTTGTAGTATTTCTATTTAAAACATCCTCTCTAAAACGTTAGCGTTCTCTCGGTACTTGCCAAGAATATACTGATGGGTTTTTATTTGCTTTTGTGCTTGTTTGTTTTAATCGAACTGCTTGAATGTAACTCTTAGGACCATTCTTTATGGTCTTAATAACCATTATTTTAAAATCAATTGCCATCTTTGAAGATATCTCTAATAATTATATCTATAAGAAGAAAATCATTTAGCAGCACCTCTCTCCATTTAGTGGAATTTAGAAAATTTATCATTCCTCTTCCATCTGGTAAAGCCCACTGTTTGTGTTCATGAGTCTCTGTTCATCCTCTTTGTTGCTTGTAGTTTTATAGCCCACATATAAGTGATAGTATGTGGTTCTCAACTTTTTCTGTCTGACTTATTTCGCTTAGCATGATTATCTCAAGATCCATCCATGTTGTCACAAATGGCAGTACTTGTGAGGTCAAATATTTGGTGACAGAAGATTTAACTTTGGATAGTAAACACATAATGCAATATACATATGACATATTATTGAATTGTACACTTGAAACCTATTTGATTTTATTAACCAGTGCCACCCCAATAATTTTAATTTAAAAAAGAAAATTATGCTAGAAAATTTTTTTAAAAAGAATGTTTATTGTTCACTTATGTTTTCCCATCCGTATTTTCCAATGTTTCATAAAGAGTATATAGTGTTAATTTTATAACTGGAAAAATAAATTTTTTAAAAAGAAGTAATGATTGATTGATTCATTTTCTACCTGATGTAAAACCACATAAGAACCCTGGATTCCAGAAATAACAGGCTTATTTTGTTTTAATCAATGACACATCTTTGAGGTCAAACTCCCAGGGTTTGTTCCATCCCTTACAAAACAGCGTGAGTGGGAATTTGGTTTTCCTTTTTGGGTAAAGTTTCTACAAAGCTTGCTGATAAAGCTTTTTAATTTTACTTTCCGCAAAACAATTATTTCTGGAGCTAAACTGAGATGAAGCTGATAATGGGTCTCAATTCTTCAACTTTAAAGCAGAAACTAAAGTCATAAAGTCTTGAAATACTCTCCAAAGTACAATCCCATCAAGCTAAAATAGCCCTTGGAAACATTTTCTGAAACTTGCAGTTTGGGCATGTATCTCTTTCATTTTGGCCATTTTTCACCTTCTGTTAAAGCTATGGAAACCTGGGGAGGGACAGAGGCAGATTTTTCAGCTACTCTTCACATGAGCCTTGAAAAATGATTTTATTTTCAAGGAAACGTCTCTCAGAATAGAAGAAACATGAGTGATACATTTAAAAATTAATCTGAGTTAGACCTATGTAAAATTGACTGATTTAAACCATTCCAAAGCACACTAGCTTCTAGATATGTCTAAGGAGCTACCACCAATGCATTCCACTGGAAAAAAAAAAATTATCTCCTTCTATCAGTAAAAAGCCCTTTTGCAGTATTAATTGACATCAGTATATTAATTGACATCAACCTGTATTTATGGAGTATGCCTAATACATGCTTAATACTTAAACAGGTAGAAGTACCTCAAGCTAATAACCTTCCCCATTTGCTTTTTGTCTGACATCCACACGATCAGCCTTGATGGAAATTACACCATAACTTTAATATTCTTTCTCTGTTTTTGATTCCAGCTGTGAAAGTTCAGGATGAGCTGGAGAATGTAAGCCTACTTTAAAGTACAGGAGAAATCTATTGGCATAAAATAAAAGCTGTACTGTTTATTAGGGTTGTGCAAATAGCCGTTGAACTTAGTTCTCTCGGCATTGCTTTTTAATGAATACAATTCTTCACACAATTGCCAGATTAAGGCAGAAGGAAACTTTCACAATCTTTATAATGCTTTCATCAGATAACCAATATAAAATATCTTCCAGAATACTCTGTCTCCTTGGACTTTAGAGTTTGTTCTTGGGAAGTTAGAGATAAATAAAGATGGCCTTAATAAATCTACCTAACATTGTAAATACAGTTTCTGGTTCTTTTTCCCTTTGGGGCAATAGGCCAGGTTTCACCAACAATTCAGATATCCTGGCCTTTCTCAAAAATGTCTTTGCATCAAGAATATTATGGCTTAGCAAATTGTTGGAGAAAATTAGGATTCTTTTTAGTAGTTTTGCTAAAATTAAAAATCAGCTGTCTTCTGGGAAAATCAATAGCATATCTTTAACTGGGTGTTGAATTTGGAATAAAAAGAATCTCATGAAGAGAAAAATGTTTGCCTTCTAAAGAACAAGATTCCAGGGAGAGGAATTAAACCTGACTTTTAGTAGCCATTAACAGACATGGAATAGTTGTGTTTGGGGCAGAGAATGTTTAGAGGGTTTTTTTATTTGTTTTATTGTGTTTGAGGGTTCAGGATATTTATTGCTTTTCCTATACCATCATTTCACCCTTATATTAGTTTGCATAGGCTGCCAGAACAAAGTACCACAAACAGGGGGACTTAAACATCAGAAATTTGATTTCACATAATTCTGGAGACTGGAAGTTCAAGATCAAGGTGTCAGCAGGGTTTGTTTCTCCTGAAGCCTCTCTCCTTGGCTTATAGGTGCCGCCTTCTCCCAGCATCTTCCTGTGTGTCTGTGTCCCAATTTCCCCTTCATATAAGGACACCAGTCATATTGAATTAGGGCCCACCCTAATGACCTCATTTTAACTTAATTACCTCTTTAAAGGCCCTACCTCCAAATACTGTCACATTCTGAGATACCAGAGATTAGGACTTCAGCATACAAATTTGGGAAAAACATAATTCAGCCATAACAACCCTGGCAGGGTCTTCATGCCAATCTATAAGATTTTTTCTTTGTAATAACCAGAAGGGAAAGTGAGAAAGTGGGAAGGTATTCATGAATTTTTCACAAGACCTGGCTAGCTTCTGCATCGACTTTTTTTGGTTGTCCCCTCCTTCAATATGGAAGATTTAAAAAGTCCACTGAATATGGAAGATTTAAAAAGTCCACTGAGAACTTTGAAAACATTTGGCTTTTTTCTCCTGTATTTCTTTTTGTTTCTCCCAAATGAAAACACGTCTCTGTCCACCTGCATAGTTCAATTAGGAAGACACTCTCCTTGTGTTTGTATGTCAGTGATATGAAAGAGCCGGTCAGTGCCTCTGGTCACTCAGAGACTTTTTAACTGGCAGATACCTTGGAGATCACCTACCATTGGTTGAGCACCCACAGTGTTCCTACAGAGCACCCACAGGGTGGACCTGTTCTCTCATTTACTCCTCACAATAGCGCTGGGAAGTGGGTACTATTATCGACATTATTTTGCAGATAAGGTTATTTTGCATGGAATCGTAGACATGTTTGGTAATTTTTGGAAAGTCCTAGAGCTTATACACTGAAGAACAAGGACTTGAACCCAAATAGCCTCATTCTATAATCTCTTCATAATACCTCTCCTTAGTCTTGTTGGTAGAGAAGAAGCCTATGTGTAGAGAGCTAACTGTAATTCTGTAATAACTGTAATCCAGTGTAGAGAATCGTCTTGGGACCTCACAGAAGACCTGGGTTCTAGCTTCAGCTCTATTAACTCTCGCTAGCTGATCATGACTTAGTAAAGTAACCTCTTTGAGCTTGTATCTCAATTATGTAAAATGAGAGAATTGGATTAAAACCACATTCCCAAACTTCTGTGAAATTCATAACAAGATGTACATTTTATTTTGCAGCCCAGTATACACACACACATGCATGCACACTATATAACTGAAATAAGTGTTCATAAAATACTCATTCTTACTCATATGAATGCCCTCTAATATTTTATATTCTGTTCTATTTTTAAAAATACTGATTGTGACCTACTCAATTGAGTCTGTCAAAAAGCTAAACTAGATAACCCAATTTAGATTCCTGTAACCCTAAAATCCTCTTAACCTTCATGTATTATATTTGGAATCTCTCTTATCTTAAATACACAGTCTTTGTCTTCAGAGAAATGCAAATTAAAACCACATAAGATATCACCTTACACCTGTCAGAATGGCTATCATCAATAAATCAACAAGTGTTGGCAAAGATGTGGAGAAAAGGGAACCCTTGTGCATTGCTTTGGGATTGCAAATTGGTGCAGCCATTGTGGAAAATAGTATGGAGTTTCCTCAAAAAATTAAACATAGAACTACCATATGACCCAGCAATCCTACTTCTGGATATGCATCCCTATGTTCATTTCAGCATTATTTACAAGAGCCAAGATATAGAAGCAACCTGCGTGCCTGTCGATAGACGACTGGATAAAGAAGAGGTGGTACATATATTCAGTGGAATATTACTCAGTCATAAAAAAGGATGAAATCTTAGCATTTGCGACAACATGGATGGACCTAGAAGGTATTATGCTAAGTGAAGTGAGTCAGACAGAGAAAGACAAATACCATTGATTTCATTTATACATGGAATCTAAAAAACAAAATAAACAAACAAAACAAAACAAAGTCATACATAAATACAGAGAGCAAGTTGACGGTTGCCAGATAGCAGGGTGTATGAGGGGCTAGGTGAAAAAGATGAAGGAATTAAGAAGTAAAAATTGGCAGTTATAAAATAGTCATGGGGGCATAAAATACAGCATATGGAATATAGTCAATAATATTGAATACCTATATATGGTGTCAGTGGGAACTAGAATTATCAAAGAGATATCTCTTATGTTATATAAATGTCTAACCACTATGCCGTACACCTGAAACTAATATATATTGCATGTCAACTGTAATTAAAAATTAAAAAATTGAAAAAATATACAGTCATCTATTTGAAGCAAATGAATATTACATATTAGGGGGATATCCTTTTTATCTTCAGTCTGAGCTAATTTCATAATAGTAATAATAGTAATAATTACTTCCACTATTGTGTACTGCTCACATACCAGAGGGTTAATATTGCCATATCTCTTGTAGCTCATAGGCTGTAAGTATTATTATCTCTGATTTACAGATGAGGAGACCAAGGCTCAGATTAAGATTTCTGCTCAAGGCCGCATAGATAGTAAGTGATAGAGCGGAGATTTAAACCAAGGTCATTCTAATTCTAAAGCCCAGATTTCTTTTAGGGGAGGATATACATAGGATTTAAGACAGAGAAGTAAGGTATGGAAGCTGCCACAGCTGAACATAATTCCTTCCCTAATGGTGTGCTATCCCTGGTGGAAATGACTTTGGGGGTGTTAAGCCACCACTGTAGCAGTGATTAACCTCTGTACCTGGGGTGCCCCAACCCAGGTCACTCTCAGACCAATTGAATCAGTCTCTGAGGGTGGGACCCAGGCCTCTGTTTTTGAAAGCTCACAGGTGATTTCAATATGTAGCCAAGGCTGGAAACTTTACTCTGAAGTCTTGATTAGAGAAATTAAAGAGCCTTAAGGGGCTTTTCTATTTTATTTCCTGCTAACAAGATTTAGTAAAATATTGCTGAAGCCTCTTCAACTGCTTTTACAAAGCTGAAACACAAGACTTGCTATTTCTTTGGAGCACATACACAAAAAATTAGGTAACTTCGTATCTGCTCTTCAAAATCAAAGAAAGTAGAGAATGCCAAGGGTAGGTGTTTATCACTGTGATACTTCATAACTCAGATCACATGATTTTGAAAGAGAAATCAGTTGTTGAACTAATCAGAAATGAGAGTGACCAGTAGTCATCGGCCAAGTTGACTGGGGACACTGTAGAAGGCCGAACCAGACTAAAGTAACTATAAATATTACAAGCCATCACATTTTCTTAAAAAGAGCCTCAGTGAAATATCTCCGCTTTTTCACATGGATTATGGTAACTCTGGTAAAACAAGGAACCTCTCTGACATTATTTTCCCAAAGAAACAGGAAGATAACCTTTACTAACTCTCACCACCCTCCCTGATTTTAGATCTGTGTTACTGCGTAGTATGATCTGTTCATTCCGTTTGGAAACATAACTGATCTACACTCAATTCACTCTGTTCCACGTAGGTTTCTCTAAAACAGGGGCTGTATCATATACTGGGAGTGTTTCCATGTCTCAGGAGACAGCATTAATAATGTTAAAACTTTGTGCAATTTTCATATTTACCATAACAAAAAAGAAAATCCTATTTTGAAAACCCCCAACAAATGGCAAGTACCCAGTACTCTTGCTTAGGGCAAAGTAGATAGAGGCGTTCTGCTTCTGTTCTGTCTTAGTAACAGTGTTCGCTGTTTGCTTACAGAATGACGTGACTGCACTTCTGAAACCAATATCAGAAAAGATTCAGGAAATCCAAACTTACAGAGAAAGGAACCGGGGCAGTACAATGTTTAACCATCTCTCAGCCGTCAGTGAAAGCATCCCTGCTCTTGGATGGATAGCTGTGGTGAGTCCAGATGGAGTGTTACCCCCTGCACTCATCACATTTTTGGAGTGTTTAAGAGAATCCATAGCTACTTTCAGGCTCCTTTGTCCTCTGTTACACTGAGGGAAGATTCTGTGCAGGCTGAACGTAGCACCTCTTTTTTACCCTGTTTGAAGTTGAGTGCTTTGTGTTCTAAAATGTGGAAAGTCTTTAATCAATCTTTACAAGGCAAAATGTGCCTCCAACTTTCAAGTCAACATCTCCATTGCTTTTCTTCTTCTTTAAGGCATTTTCTTTCTTATCCTATTTTTTTTTCCCTTGTATGCTTGGGCGATGGTCCCGTTCTCTCAGTCCCCCAAACCCGGTCCTTATGTCAAGGAGATGAATGATGCTGCCACCTTTTACACTAACAGGGTTTTGAAGGACTACAAACACAGGTATGTACCTTCTTTTACTGACCAAATTTTCAGTTGATTGCTTGTTAGACATTTATCTCTAAAATTTAATATAATTCATTACTGATTCCTTTCAAAAGCTGTTAACTACTTTACTATGAACATTAAAGAAATATCTCATCTTTGCAAGTAAAGCAAAGTGCAAAGTGAAATCAGTTATCCAGATAATATATGTGTTTTAGAAAATCTGCCTTAATTCTCTTGCAATTAATAAACTCTCTCCACTTGAATGCATGTCATCTATTACATATTACCACAATAATGAGAGAGCTCTCTGACAGTTTGTGATAGACCAGCCCTATATGGTCACAAAACTTTTACATTGTCAAAATAGAGTTTGTGGGTGACCAGAGAGAAGAAAAGAGGAATCTGGAAATGAAGTATATATGAAGAATGGAAATCAGATGAGACAATAAACCAGACCACTGAGAAGAAAGATTGCATTAAGATGAAATACAATTGGGGTGGACAGAGAGGCATTTATAAGAATAGCGACCGTTCAGAGTGCTGTTGGAAGTACAGATGAATCTGAACCAAGGGATTTTGCCTGCCAGAAAAACCGATTAAAAAATCACTGCATTCTACTGTACAAATTATTGATCCTAGAGAGACTTAAACTGGGGTTAGAATAGAAAACGGGACCAAATGGAGAGACTCCAGCGATGACTATCCAGGAAAACGTCTCCTAAACTACAGTGCTCCACTCCCTTACTCATTCCACATTGGCAAAACAGGTCTTGTAGCTTTTAAGAAGGGCAGCTTTAGGAGACATCAGCATGCCTCTTTCCTCTTCTACCTCAAAGGAACTTTGGTTAAAGCAGTTATACCAAGTAAAACTTTCTGCACCCTGAGAACTGTGGGTGAGGCAACTGTGTCCAATGACAAAACTTTAGATGTTGCCCTGTTGTATTAGATAGAGACTATGGAATTATGCAATGTGAATGAGAAAATGCATCAGAAATGTGAGACAGCCTACTCTTCTCATAAAAATAACAGTTCAGGAAAGAATAAATTTAAATTCCAAAACCTGGACGTAAAAATATGTCAGCATGAACATTCACCCATAGGGACTTCCACATCATAAAAGATCTTCTGTACTTAATCTTTTTCCCCCCCAAGATATACAGACACACACCTATACATGCCTATTCAGGACACCTTAGGTACCCTGTAGGCCTCTGCCTTTTTACTAGTCACCCTTGGAGGTCATTTTTGTTCTTATCTCAGGTTATCAGCTCCTGTCTTTCCCCCAGTCCCTACTTGAGGGTATGTTGGGGCCATAGGTGTGAGTGATTCTCTCCAGGTGGCAGCATAGCAAGGAGGGTTGAAGTTTTCCACTTTTTTGTACACACATTAAATAGAGTCCAGTATTTGCCCTTTGATGTCAGCTATTGAGTGGAAAATGTACTTCTGGCAGCATCAAGGACAACTCAATTATACTTAATGGACCAGGAAATGCAGCTAGAGGTGTGGACTCATTCACTTTGCTCCCAGCCACCGGTCGAGCTTCCAGGGGTGGTAACCTGACAGAAGCAGAATACTGCACACCGCTCATTTAACACCCATTTATCAGTGCACCCAGTCCAGCTGTGCCTTCACTCTGTGGGCTCAGGGCTGGTCGCAGGTTGTTGCAGTCCTCTGCCACTCATTGCCGCCTACCTGCAGACAGGCCCATGGGTAGAGGAGTTGAGTCAAGCTTCCTTGTGGTTTAAACAAAAGGGCCATGGGCAGTGGAGTCTGCATCTGTGCAGCCCTTACGACTGGGTTGACTGCCTGTTGGGCTCTTTTTCCATAAATGAATAGAGCAAGTTAATTGTTTTGACTTTGTAGAGGTATGACCTCTCTGAGTCATGATCATTAAAACCACAGGCCCTTACCATAGCTTCAGGGTAAATGAAAACTAAAGATGGGTAGTTGGATCCTGCTCAATGTGTTTTCTCTTAGAGACTGACTTCAGGCTAAAAGACACTCTATTGTTATTCCTTATTATAAGTTGCTATAACTTTCTTCAAGTCAAAATCATACCGTAATACTTAAAAGGAAAATGAATTTCCCTATACATATTTGGACTTCACCACTTGTTAAATTTTTAAATAGAAAGTATAGCCATTTCTATAATGTCTACAGACATATTTGTATATTATATGAACATACACATGTGTACATATGTGTATATATGTATTAAATGACCATGTGTAGAAATACATGTGTACATTTATTTTGAAATGATTTTAGTGCTCTAATAATGCCTGTTGCATATACTATCTCCTATGTGAAGGACACTGTACTAAGACCCTCAAAAAACTCCACAGGATAAGGAAACTGATATGAGAGACTATGGAGCTACACTTAGCCTTTTGGGTTTTAACTGGGAAAGCGAGAGAGAGTGACAACAAGATTTTTTACAGATTTGATTAATATAATCTCTAAATATAAAAATGTAGAATAAAACCACATTCACATGTTTTCCTCTTTGAGAGAAGGATAATTATGATTTCAGTTTCTCTTTTTCACTTTTCTTAAGCGGCACGACTTAATGCAATAGGATCTAAACATGCTGGTGGTGCTTGGAGCTTTTCAAAGACAACAAAATATAATATGCCCAGAGAAAAGTCATTATTGACAAGAACTTTAATAACAGAGATTTCCTTCAGTGATTGTCTTCAGATTAATGACCTGGGTTCATGATTAAATTTTTGTTAACTGAGATTTCATCATTATCTCATTTACTACTACTTCCTTCAAAGTAGAAAAAAATGTATCCAAAGGAAATGAAGCTACTTTTCCCTATCATAAGTTTAATATTTTAATAGTTGTCTCAGTCCTGTGTGTTAATTGTTATAAAGGGTAAGCATTTTACTACATTTTGGGTCAGTAGAATTGGGACAAAAATACTGGTAATACCCTGCCTAACCTGCATTTTCATTATAAGTATCAAATTAAGGTAATTTAAGTGAATATCCCGTTAGAGTGCTATCCACTTGTAAGAAATCATTTTTCTTACAACTTCTTCAGTCTAAAATTGTCCAATTTGGTTACACTTTCAGCTGAATAATCCAACCAAATTATTAGAAAACAAACCAAAGAACTGTTTTTCTTGTCAATACCATTCTCCTTCCTGAAAGCACAATGTTCATTTTGCATCAGAAGCAGTACAAAAAGGAATGGTCTCCTCTCCACATTCATCTCCCCATTCGAGGTGACATGAGGACATGACCTGAATTGGCTTGGTTCTGTGGGATTCCTGTTTGTGGTCCTCTCTGCTCCATATCTGGAGCTCGGGGCATTTAACTTCTCTCAGGAGAGACCTGGACCACTCCTTTCAAGGTTCTCTTTGAAATCAGTTCACAGTGACTGGACTAGAAATATAATTGCTCTAGGGTCATATGGAGCCTTAGTTACTAGATTATTATGTTCCCCATCCCCCAATTTCTAAAAAATTTTATTTTAGGTCCTAAACCCACTCTCTTCCACTCTCTTTTATAACAAAGTGATTTACGCCATGTGGATTGGGTGAAGTCGTATTTGAACATTTGGAGTGAGCTTCAAGCATACATCAAGGAGCATCACACTACAGGCCTTACTTGGAGCAAAACAGTAAGTACCAAACCCTCTTCCACCTGAATAACAAAGTGCCATTAAAATATTTATTCATGGTAGCCTAGTAATGTAGAATTTACCTCATGGAAAACATAATATAAAATATACATGTAGAGACTTTATGAAAATGTCATTCATCACAAGAAAATCTGGAAACTGCCTACATGACATACAGAAAGAAAATAGTTAAGTCATTTATGGTAAGAACACAATGAAACACTCTACAACCAATAAAAATAACACATGATAATTACATGGGAAATGATCTGCTAGTCTGTTAAGTGATAGAGTACAAAAGTTTATGAGTACTAAAATGACATCTACATTAAGAAACTGATAAAAATTGAAGGATACAGAAAGATTTGAACTTGTTATTAATTTCAAGAAGATAGAGTTATGAATAAAATGTCTTTTTTTATTTTATTTTTTTATTTCTCTCGGTGTTTTAAAGTTTATCAAATGATATTTTTGACTACTTAGGCAATTCTAGTCCTGGGTTAAAATCTCAACCTGTAAATGTTCCCACTTTCAGTCCCACGTGAGATGTTGATCTGACCTTTGCCTTCTCTCCTATCTTCCCTTGTCCCACTTCCTCCCAGCACTACCAGACTACTTGTGGAATCCTGAACACATGCAATGCTTAGGTCAAAGCAAATCAAATTGTTGTCGTTTCAATATTTGCAAGTTAAATGTGGTTTTAGCCTTTTTTGCAATGTCCCAAACAAATATCATGCTGAGTTCCCTGGGGAAGTACCTCTCCCTCTTGTCCAAGATGCAGCTTCATGATCATCTCTCTAGGAAATGTCCATTGATCTCCATTAGCTCCTTATCTAGAGCGGATGGCTCCCTTCTATGCCTCCTTCATAACTTGAATATACCTCAATCATAGCCCTTAGCATACAGAATTGTAATTTTTTGTGTACTTTTTGGACTCCATCACTCTACTGGAAACTCATCTCTGTCTCCAGCTCCTAAGGTAATACCTGGCACAGAATAAGTACCCAGTAAATAGTTTGGACTAAATTGTGAGTTAAGGGTCTCTTAAAATTTTTCTTGCCCTTTTAAGATTGTACACTTGTTTGGGAAATGCTTCTCATGGAAAATGCCTTCCATTAGAAATCAATGTTACCTTTTGATGGTCACGGGAGATGTTCTAACTGGAGTAAACACTGAGAAGATGAAGTGACATACTTGTGAGTTCTGTTCAAGGGTAGAACCCCACACTCTCCTGAGAGCCATACTCCAGCACCTAACCCTCATTCTGAATGTTACTTGTGGAATCCTGAACACAGTAGGTAATAATATCAAGGCAGAGTTTGTGATTTTTCAAGGGAGTGTGAGATTTCTGCATTTGTTTCCAAACATTTGTACAAATGTTAACATTGACCCCCAAAGACTGAAACTTTTTATTTTCTACTTTGCCTATTTTCTCCATAAGGTGAAATGCACAGTGCAAGATAAAATAAGTTGATTATTTTTCTTCTTCCCACAATATTATGATTTCTGAGAATAGAGTTCATAAACATTTGGAGGGGTTTAATACAGAGGGTATGTGTGGATGTAGGTAGGTGTTTGTGTAGACTAATTGGAATTATTTTTCATAGATTTCCAGTGAGATGCTCTTTGTGACAGATTAGTTTGCCCTAAAGAATTGTCACACATTTGCCATGGAGATAGGTCATCATGGGAGAATAGCAAACTAAACATCAAGAGTCCTTGGGTGTCTTATTATTTCATGGTAGATAAATAGAAAAGGAATGAGAATCCATTTGTGGGAAATCATCATGTCAACAAATGCAAGCCTATTAATTCTTTAATGGTGCCCATGGAAAATGAATAAAAAATTACCTTTAAATGGCTTGAATACCTTTAATGCAATGTACAAAGCTGAGTAATTATTTTGAATATAAAAAAGAATTGATTATTAATTATAGAAAAATAAATGCGTTGTTTTTCTGTGCTCTAGAGTGAATATTTGTATTTTCATTATGTTCATTAGAAATATATGCCTTGTAATAGTGACTTTTAAACTTCTAAGATAATCTATAGTAAGAGATGCATTTTACCCACACATACACCCTACCCACAATACTAAAACAAGTTTCAAAAGACAATACTTTCTCTCATCACATGAAATGCATTCAGATATTTCCTTTCCTATTTTATTTCATTTTTTATAAAATTCTGGCTGAGACCTAGAAATTGATTTCATGGCCCACTAATCGGTCACATCCCATATTTTGAAAAACATTATAAAACATAAATGGTTTATTTATGTAAATTATAAATGATTTGCAGAGCATGCATTGGGCAGCATTGACATAATAATAATGAGAGTTATTATTTATTGAGTACATGTTATGCTATGGGAAAATTCTATTCAAAATGATAATCATTGTAAAGCAGAGCATCTACTTCACTTTCTGAAGAATAATATGATAAAGAGTAATATGATAAAGTTTTGCCAGATATTAAAAGTGAGGAATGATTATGGTAAGAAAATGTTGTTTTAGAGATAATATCATATGTATAAAATCTTTTGACGAACTTTAAGACATATACATAGAAAACCTGTTTCCTGGTATTTTTATCCTCTTCTAAGGTTTGGAGTAAAAAAAAAAACTATGAATTTTTTTTAATTATAGTTTTTACTTTAAAATCTAAATTTCAAATATTTTGAGAATTTTTTTTTCAAATTGGATTTTGAGATTTGCGCTCTATGGAGTTTTTAGTGACTGAACGGCATGCTGCTCAAGACTGAGTTTCCAAGGGCACATTGCTCTACGAAAGAATTATTCTCCCTGAGTTAGCAGTTGGAACTGTATTTGCCTTCTCCCACCTCCTAACCTTTGCTTTCAGACTGCAGCTGTGGCAGACAACTGTTGCTCTCTTCAGCTGTCACGGTGAAATGTAAAATTTTTGAGGCCAGCGATATTTCAGTGATTGGCGAGAGAGTCTGTGTGTGTGTGTGTGTGTCTGTGTGTGTGTCTGTGTGTCTGTGTGTCTGTGTGTGTGCACGCGTGTACACTAACATGGGGTTGGGAGTGGCATTGGGAGGACAAAGCAGGTGTGGAATAATCCATCCGGAATGTCTTGTTCTCATGGCCAATGGAATCTTCTCGTTTCTGTCATCTTTTCTGCAATACGACTGTGCACTAGAAGGACTACACCAGAAACTTCTTGCAGTTTTGAGTTAGTTTAATTACTGGGAACTCTTTTTCATATTCATTTACATGGTTTCCTCGTTGCTGGGTCTCAAATGCACTTTGTGGAATAAATTGATCTTTTGGCAGGAACCCAACAGAGGCACTGTTTTTTATTATTATCCCTTGCAGTTGGTCAGATTTGTAATATTCATATTACATTCGTGCATTGGTGGTTCCTGAAAATCAGATAACTAAAGCTGAAAGACTAAGGCCTGATCTTCACACTTGTAATTCCAAAATAACTGATTTTTTCTATGAATTGTCTGGATCAGCATTCCAACTATTCTATTCTGTGTGGATCTGGCCATGAAAAAGACATGAAAAGAATTCCATAAATAGGTTAAAATGTGGTTGTTTTCTTAACTTTCTGGTGTTAAACTTGTTGACAGATTTTTGTCTTTCTAAATTACTTTAGCTTTGGAAACAAACCCAGGTATAATTATTTGTAGAGTAGATTAGAACTACACATGTATGGATGTGTATAAAGTTTTATGTAATGGTGATGTAATTCTTTCTGCTAATAAAGTGGATTTTAAAAATCTACCCTATACATCAACTGTCATCTATCCTATCCTCCACTGAACCTCTGGGAAATACAAATAGTTTGGAATGGTTGCAATTTTAGTCGCGGTGAGGTTTTATTTTTCTCAAAGCAAGACACTTTCAGATCACTTCTTTTCTTCCAAGTAGATGTTTCTTTTCAGCCTATTTCTCAATGTAAAGGCCAAATGTCCCTTAACAAAGTGAAAAGTTAAGTTTGCTTGTGATCAAATTAAAATTCAGCCAGAGGGTATCCTGACATTATAAATAATGTAGACTCTGTAGCATGTCATCAAATATGTATGTCTTTAAGTTTTCAAGTCTTCTGGCTGCTCTGGCTTCCTCTTGATTTTATAAGCAAAAACTCAAATCTTCTATATCTAAACTTTCATTTAGAACTTTAACCAGAATTAGTTTATGTATTTTTAAAGAAAAAAATATTTAATAATCATTTTTCCTACTTTTTGGCAGAGTATACAAACATTTATTTACAAAAAGTCCAAGGTACATATGATATAGGTTTTAACACACAATACTTTAAACTTGTTCCAAATCTATGCCTTAGATTTATTAATCAACGTGAATAGATAGAGCCTGGGATGGTGTCACTTGTCTGAATCGCAAAACTCATTGATCTCTGTGGCTACAGAGAGTGCCTACCTGACCACAGCTATCTTCAGTCTACTTAATTGCTCTTAGGTTTTTAGCTTCTTTGGGGGGCTTTGGGTAGCCAACTCCTTTCATTCTCCTGTGGAAAAGATCTCAGCTGCTCAGGGGGAGTTAGGAATGTCATTGACTAAAAAATGAGCTCCAAATGCACAGATAATAGAGTTAGATTGGAAATGGCTTTGAGTTCAACCTGAAAGAGACTACGTAATTAAGCACCTACTGGGCCCCAGACTCTGGGCAAGGTGCTGAGAATACAAAGGTGGATATATGGCACAGCAGATGCAGTTCCTGTCCACTGAAATGCATTCTAGCTAAAGAACATATAAACAGCACAACATGATAGAACAGGGTGAGCAGCATGCTGGAGGTAGATGCAGAGCTAGATGAACAACACAGACCAGGAAAACATGGGATACACTCAATCCTATAGTGTAGTGTAGTTCTTGGACCTGCAGCAACCTGAGAACTTGTTAGAAATGCAGAATCTCAGGCCCCACCATGGACCTTCTGAATCAGAACCCACATTTTAACAAAATTTTCCCAGGTGATTTATATGCATATTAAAGTTCAAAAAACATTGCTCTGGTATATTCAAGTTGGACCTGAGGAGTCCAACTTGAGCGAGACTCAAAGGAGATCATTTATTTTTACTCTTTAATTTATTTAATAAATATTTATTGCTACCTACCACATACAGAGCACACAACAGGCATTATATTTATGCTGCAGTTTCTGCCATCAAGCAGAACATTTTAATTATGATGCAAAAATAAGTAAAAACAATATAAGGCTTGATGGAAATACACCTTGCTAATTAGACTCCTGGTGAGCAAGAAGGGCAATAAAGGGGCTGACATTCGATTTGGGTCTTGAAGAATGACTAGGCAGACAGTAAAGAAGAGGGCAGTTCTTAGCAGAGAATTCTGCGCATGCACACAGGATGTGAACAAAGTACTTTGAGGGAAAAGCTGGTAGTTTTTGTAGAGCTGAATGTGGCAAGAAAGCTGAGTGCTAATTGGAGCCAGGTGACAAAATCTTTATGCGTTGTTCTAAGAAACTGGGTCTTTATGTGGAGTGCATGGATTTTTTTCCCCTTCACCATAGATTTTTAGGCAGAAAGTTACACACTGTAAATAATGATTTAGGAGTTGTGCAAGACAGATGGAAAAGGGAAGAGATTAAAGGCCCTGGTTCATGTTAGGCGACTAGAGGATGGCTAAGGGTAGGGTAGTTAATATGTGACCTGGAGTGTGAAATGGCAATGCAAAAAGAGATGGAGTAGACAAAGGAAAAAGAGAGAGGGAAAGAGATATCAAATCTAAACCCAAAGTTTCTAATCTGGAAGTCTGAGAGAATCATAATAGCAGCCATAGAAACAGGGAAATCAACAGGAAGAGTTAGCACAGGAACAAGAAAAATATTCTCATGAGCTTCCCCATGGTGTGTTTGGGGCGCAGGTGAAATGGAGACATCCGTTGAGATGGAGAGGTGTAGCAGGCAGGTGAAATGCAGGTCTGAAATTCACCAAAGTGTGGTGGGAACACCTAAAAATGATAGTGACATAAGTGAGAAGATGGGGAAAAAAGAATACAATGGAGGATAAAACCTTAGGGGACACCACTGTTTAGAAAAGGGTGTAAATCAGTCAAGTAGACAAAGAAGAGAACTAGAGTCAAGGGTCTTCAAGCTCTAAAAAAGACAGGGTGGCTACCACAGTCAGCTATGACAACTTCGGGAGAATAAGGATTGGAGAAAGGCTGCCATCATCTATTTTATCAGTGACCTTTAGAAAGCAGTTTCGGGAGGGTTGGAGGTAGATGCAGGCTTATAGAATTAAGGAGTAAGAAGGTTTTTGTGTAATGATCTCTTGATTATTTATTGACCAGTTGCCTGGTTTGATAGATTACTGCTTATAGCTTCATTTTCTGCCTTTTGAAGTTTTGGGATTATTTGTGGTTTTTATTTTTACCTGTACTATAGCTTCAGTAGAATAAGTGTAGTTCAAAAATAAGTATCTACAATTTTATACACAATAGTTTAGAGTCAGTGGTGCTATGAAGCTCTAAGTAAGTTTTTTACATTTAGAACTATTTTTATTATCTCATAAATACCTCTGAGTTTTATTGTTAGTTGATAAGAATACAGATGTTTTTAGAGTATTTAAATCTTTCTCTCTCTAAATCAAAACAGTAGTTGCTTTTAAAACTCCTTACTTTAACGATCAGATTATTTTATTTGCTAGAACTTTTTCATAACCAAAAACTCGAACTCTCTAAACCTGAAGGCCAGCAAGTTAATATATGTTTCTAATTTATTTAACCCATCACCTCAAGAATATTTTAATTAAGATGTGCTTATTTAAAATTCTTTAATGGGTAACATTGAAGGCAGTGATGTAACTGGGGGTGTCCTGTTTCCCACTCTTTTCTTAGGAAAATCAGGAGGTTGTGATGTGAGTACAGGCAGAGGTGCTCCCCAGAACAGAGCTGGAGGGTCTGGATAGGAGGAGACTTTGAGTGAACTTGGCTATCAGTCCCAGCCCAGAGGGAGCCACACTGGGCACCCCAGGTTCTCATTCACTGCTCAGGTCCCATGCCTCCAGGTCCAGCCTCTCAACCTCCACTCCCCCAGCACCCCCACCACTTCCTGAGACTGGGCTTCCCAGTAATCGCCTTCATAGCTGAATGGCTTTATCCATCTTCCTTTCCCTCTCCAGTGAGAAAAGGCAGTGACAGGTAAAACCTTTGGCTCATCCTTTTTGGGATACTAAGTTGTAGCAAATCTTTCTTTTTTTTTAAAAGTGAGTTTTATCTTTTCAAATGGCGAAAAGCCATTGAAATTCAGAGCATCTTTGGAGAGGTTTCAAGTAATATTCTTTTCAGTCGGAGGGAGCAGAGTGCAAAGTCATGAATGATTATTTGATGTGTATGTTTATGTAAACAGGTCTGAAGGCAATCCTAAAAGAAAGTTTTGAGTAACGATAGTTTTATTAAACAAGTGTGTCCCATCAGAAAGTAATGCTTCGAAAGACAATACTAACGTGGATCTGTAAATTCTTGCGTGACTGCTAACAACTCAGTTGCATTTGTTTGTTGTAATGACAACATTCATGTCCCCTGCTTTTGGGAATCACCTTTCTCTTGCTTCCTTGTTTCACATTGCACTGTTTTAAATGGGCTGCTCTCCAACCTGCTCTGCTTATCACCATGTCCTGCCCCAAACTGGAAGCTGTCTTTTCCCTCCGCAAAACCTCCATAATATTTTTTAAAATCTATTTCTTTTATGATGTTTAGCACTTTCTACATTATAAAGCAGTTACTTATTTACTTCAGTAAATATTTATGAAACACCTACAGTGTCTCAGGCACTGGACCACACTACCAGTGATGTTAAGATGAATAATGATTGGCTCTTCAGAGCTCAGGCTTGGGAGATGACCAAACCTGAATTCGTAGATAAGAAATTACAAGTACCATCATAAAGGTGTCCCTAACGGATCCTCGTAGTGAAGGAATAGGAAATAAACAGAAATTTTCCTCTTAGGAAAGCTGAAGAAAGTTTACAAAAGAAGAGAACTTGGAGCTGAGCCTTGAAGGATATGTAAGAGTTTTCCAGGTAGTAAATTGGGGAAAAGCCTTCCAAACAAAGTACAGCCTGAGCAAGACACGAAGACCCAGAGCCCAGTGCCTGTTGCCTGGGAACACAGAAGTGTCTTCTCTCCTCCGAGCCTATGAGCTCATTGAAAGCAGGGTCCTTTCCCTGGTCCACCTCAGGTGTGCAGCAATGACTGGTACAGGGCCAATCTCCAAACATATTTGCTAAATTGAACATAATTTGTAATCACATTTCTCCATAGTGAAATTTTCATAGTGTTCTTCCATTAACTGCAGATTGTGTCCATTGTTCAAGAGCCAGGTAAATAATATTTCTTAATTTCTTCTATCAATGATGGTAATGGTAATAGGAGGTGTATTTTATTATAGACAATGGCTTATTGGTTGCCAGTGCCTCCCCTGCACCTGTCACTTGTCGCCCGCATGCCCCTTATTCCCAGGTGGTATAAACTCAGAAAATGCAATCTAATATTAGATTCAGCCAAAAGGTTTCTTAAAAAGGATTGGGGGAAAGGTGCAAATTGTCTTCTAAAGGTTAAACAAACCCTTCACAGCTCACGTATAGCTGAGCCCGGACCACAGTTTGTTGGTCCAGGTTGCACCTTGATGCATGCTAAGCTGATCACAGACCTTTTCTCCAGACCAAAGCATCAATTAAACTTTCCTGTGAATTTTGGAACTGAAATTGAGACAAAAGTTATTTTGTCTTACTGTGTCTCAACTACAAAGCTCAGCAGATATTTCTGCTCTTATTTTTTGTTTTCCTAAGTAAATAATATATAACATAGTATAACTAATATACAATATAATATACATAATATATATAATATAAAGATGATCTATATCATCTTTATAACAGCAATTATTTTCACTTCCACCTCTGCCATCTACCAAGTATGGATAATTTGAGGAATACAATAGTTTATGACCTTAAAATCTGAAAGAAAATCAAAAACATTGATTCGATGATAATTCAGACTTAGGCTTTTTTGGCCAAATGAAGTAGTTGTCCAGATAATTCAAGCCACATGTCAGTCACTCTTCATCTTCATATAACAGTTGGCTATCTATAGTTTTTCTCTTTGATGGGTATACTCTGCTATCTTTAACTCTGGGAAATTTTCCCATGGAAAATTTAATTTTATCTTTCCTTTTTGTTATGAGAAATTTTATTTTCAAGCTGCCAATGCTGGAAGGCAAGAAGAAAAGACAATCTGGAAATTCCAGACTTGGTTCCGAGAGCAAGAGCAAAGAGAGGCCAAAGTAATAATGGAGGCTACTTATCAAGACCATTTATACAAAATAGCCGGCTTGCTTGAGCAAATTAAAATGTTTTCAGTTTATTCTTCTGGACTCTGCTCTGAGGCCTTGGTCTGCTTTTATCAAACATTTCTACTTTTCTGTAGAACAGAAATCACCACCTATGTTTTTTGAAGGGCCACATTTGATATATAAATTAGAACAAGTATAAAAACACTAGGTGATTTCCACGAACTGATGCAGATTGTATACATTATTCTCAGACTGTTTTCCAATTTAAAGCTGTTATTCCTTCTCTGAAGGGATTTTATTTCTTGTTCTATCTTTTTTCACCTACTGCCATGGCTCACATCCCTCCAAGTCATCAAAGACAGGATATGCAGAGACCACAGGCAGGTGGGGAGAATGGGAAAGAATGAGGCCATTAGAAGTCATTAATGGAACCATGAGATTTGGGTTCTCATTACCTTTCTTCTTTACCTCTGTCTTGACATAGGGTGTTTGGAGTCTTACCTCTGAAGAAAAGTGATCAAAACAGGCCCCATATTTTTTTCTTAACTGTGGGACCATCTTTTTTGTTGCAACTACATATAAGTAAGCACCACTGATATTTTTATGGAAACCCGAAATTCAAGTAGTGTTCTGTTACCATAGATGAACTAGGAAATATTCCCTAAATTGACTTTTTAAAAAATATTAATAAGCGTATATTTAAATTGTTATACAGCACTTCATTGTAGTATTTTTAACAATTCTGTTTTCTTGGAAAGGCCCCAGAAACTTTGTTTTCATTGGCAGAAGTCTTAAAATTATAGGAAGTGATAAAAATTAGAGAATAAAGACTAAAGTCATAAATTCACTTTGGCTTACACTTATGTTGTATGGGATGATCATCTGTTAGTTTATGTGCAATCTTTTTTCTTGATTATAGTTGTCTGCCAATAAAAGTGTGATGTAAATATGAATGTAAAATTTGCAAGTACATATAGAAATTGACAAATTTGGAAATGTATCAATTTCACTCAGTTCATGATCAAAGTACATCTCACAGAAAATAGAAACTAGTTTTGACGTCTAAAACATAAACAAATCTTAAATCACAAATTTGTGAAGCATCTCTTGCTGCTGTGAAAACTGATTTATGTATATAAAAAGTTAGTCTTTGATTCTGAAACTGGTAGTTTCTTCTTTTAACCCCTCCCTTATGTTGTGATATATGAGAGGTTAATCATCTCTTATTTTATGTTTCATATTACACAAGACCACTTGAGATTCTTTGTCTTTGGAAAAATTGATAAATAGCATTTGACCAGAATGTTCAGTTGTACAACATTGAGAATTCCTGTAGTTTTAGCATGTTGATGTAAGTGTATTTGTGACTAAAATGGCTTTGTGATTTTTAAACTGCTTTTAAAGCATGAAATTGGGCACATGTAAATTGTTACTGCTACCTGATTCCCAGCTTGGGCCGGGATGGCTTCAAGCTGGACAGCTAAAGAGAGCATCTAACCAGGAAAGAGAAGACAGCCAGATGTGTGTGATCATGAAGGGGAGTTGGCTTGGTGGCCATGAGGGAAGGATGGAGGCTGGGAAACCCACAAGCAGTACCACTGCATGTCAACTGTTTCATTTTTTAGCTTTATCTATGATCTCTACAAATATTTAAAGACAGGTGGCTCAAAATATTACTATCACTAAGCTCGTTTTATAGAAGAAACATCATAACAAAAGCTTTGTTGTGAGGGACATAATCCAATTGTTCCAAGAGAATATCACATGGTATTTTTTTATTTTCTTGGTCTCTGCTTTTAAAAAATTGGTAAAAACATGGGCCAAGATATAGGTTGCCTGCCTATTTTTAGAATTGAAGATTAATGTTATCTATATATGTACATATATATACATTTCTCCCTTGTTTAAAACCCTTTGGTGCCTCTCTTAATAGGGCCTCTGTCTTCTACAGTGCATTCAACTGTACAGCCCAAGCCTAAGCCACAGTAGTGCCTTCCCTGGCTCCCCTGATCTCACTGTCCTGAGAAGAGCTGGTCACTTCCTCCTTTGTGCTCCAGTGTCCTTTGCTCATATAACACATGACACATATCAAACTGCATCTACAATTACTTATTTATGCACTTGACACTCCCACTAGATCAGTGGTCCCCAACCTTTTTGGCACCAGAGACTGCTGCTCCTATGAGAATCTAATTAATGCCTGATGATCTGAGGTGGAGCTGAGGTGGTGATGCTAGCACTGGGTAGTGGCTACAAATACAGATGAAGCTTCGCTTGCTCGCCTGCAGCTCACCTCCTGCTGTGCAGCCCCATTTCGTTCCTAACAGGCCATGGACTGGTACCGGTTCATGGCCCAGGAGTTCGGGTCCTCAGCACTAGATTATTAGCTTCTTAAGAAACGGGACCTGCCAAAGCCATCCTGAGAAAAAAGAACGAGGCTGGAGGCATCACTCTGCCCAACTTCAAATTATACTACAAAGTGACAGTAATCAAAACGGCATGGGATTGGCAGCAAAACAGACAAATGGACCAGTAGAACAGAATCAAGTAAACCCATATTTATATGAGCAAATAATTTTCAACAAAAAAGCCAAAAATATACAGTGGAGAAAGGAAAGGCTCTTCAATAAATGGTGTTGGGAAAACTGGAAGGCCACCTGCAAAAGAATGCAACTAGACTGTTGTCTGTCACCATACATCAAAATTAACTCAAAATGGATTAAAGATCTGAATATAAGACCCGAAACAATAAAATGCATAGAAGAAAACATAGGAACGAAACTCAAGGACCTTGGACTTAAAGAGGATTTTATGAATTTGACCTTAAAAGCAAGGGAGTAAAACTAAAATAAATGAACGGGACTACATCAAACTAAAAAGCTTCTGCTCAGCGAAAGAAATCGTCAACAAAGTAAAGAGACAACCATCTGAATGGGAAAATATATTTGCAAGCAATGCCTCAGATAAGGCCCTAATATCCAAAATATACAAAGAACTCATACAACTCAATAACAACAAAAGAACAAATGATCCAATCAAAAAATGGGCAGAGGACCTGAACAGACACTTCTCCCTAGAGGACATACAAACGGCCAACAAATATTTGAAAAGGTGCTCAATATCGCTAGCTATTAGGGAAATGCAAATTAAAACCACAATGAGATACTATCTCACACCTGCTAGAATAGCTATAATCAATAGGACAAGTAATAACAAGTGCTGGAGAGGATGTGGAGAAATAGAATCCCTCATACACTGCTGGTGGGACTGCAAATTGGTACAGCCACTATGGAAGACAGTATGGAGATTCCTCAAAAAACTAAGAATTGAGCTACCATATGATCCAGCAATCCCTCTACTGGGTATTTACCCCAAAGACTTAAAAACCCATATCCAAAAAGATATTTGCACACCGATGTTCATAGCAGCATTATTCATAGTGTCCAGGACATGGAAGCAACTAAAGTGTCCTACGATAGATGATTGACTAAAGAAGCTGTGGCACATATATACAATGAAATATTACGCAGCCATAAGAAGAGATGAAATACAGCCATTTGCGACAACATGGATAGACCTCGAGACAATCATGCTAAGCAAAATAAGCCAGACAGAAAAGGTTGAAAATCACATGATATCACTTATATGTGGGATATAAGCCTAAAAGCAACAAATGAACAAGAGAAACAAACAGAGACTCATGGACATGGACTATAGACTAGTGGTTAACAGAGGGTACATGGTGGGGGAGAAGGGGATCAGTAGATGGTTAAAGGGGGTCAAATATAGGGAGGTAGGAGGAGGGTGAAGTGGGTAAAGGGGACCAAATATATGGTAGCTGAAGGAAACTAGACTTTGGTAAACACACAATAGAATATACAGATGTCAAATTATAATGTACACCTGAAAACTATATAACTGTATTAACCAATGTTACCCCAATAAACTTAATTAAAAAAAGAAAAAGAAACAGGATGTATGCCCACTTCTTCATTATATACCCAGGTCTTTGCAAGGCAGCTCTTGGTAAATGTTTGTTGGATGAACTGACAAATGGGCCCTATTTATTCTAATTCATTTTCAATCCATCTATTAAAGAGTTAGGTTCTATTTAGAGCAAATTATCTGCTACCCCTATTTTTGTTAGGTTTTCAAAAATCTTAGAAATTAAAATGTGAAAATCGAAAATTTTCCAATTTAATTACTAAGCAGAAAATCTTAAATAGAAAACTTTTCTTTGTAGCTGATTTTTTTCCTTAAGCAATGTGTTTCACTTTTTGCTTAATTTTGTCACAAAGACATAAAACCTCTGTCTAAAAGTACCCTATTAGTCTTGCTTTCTGCAACCTGAAAAAAAATAGATAATTGGAGTTCCTTTCGTAGATCATTTAGATCCAAAGCTAGACTGTACCTGAATTAACTGGATAACTAAGGCAATGAATAGTGTTTATTGTTGAAAATAGAAGTAGGATGTTAATTACATATGTAATTGCCACCAGCAAAACAATGTGGAGATTTCATTTAAGAACTAGAAGTAGTTTCCCTTTCAGAATAAAATTTAAATTCTAGAGGAATAAAATAATTAGTAATTATTTCGAGTAACATTTAATGAAAAAGTTGATGCTCATTAGTACATAACTATATTACATGTAATATAGTTATACGATTTTATATATTATATGTATGTACAAATTAAAAACACTGTAAGCCTTCTATGTGCCACATACAGTGGCTTCATTATTTTATAGTGATAGTTCATGTAGTTAAAATCAGAGGAAGCAGCTGTTCCCAGGACAGTCGAAATTAATTTAGAGAAAGGGATTTGCAGATGTTTGAAAAGTCTTTGTGCCCTCCTCCAAAAAAAAAAAAGTATATAATCAAACATCTGCTCCCAAAATTTATCTTAATAGAGCTTTCAAAAGCAGCATTTTTAGATTTTGTGCTGTGTTCTTGCAACATAAGTGAACCTTTGCACTCTGAATATGGCCACTTAAAATCATAAATGTGCTGCTTTTTTTTAAGTTGTAAACTATTGTTAAAATGATTTTAATAAAATATATTTTTCAGTTGTTTGCAGTCTGGGACTCTAAGGTACTCAGGACTCAGCCTCCACTCCTCCAGCACCCCCACCACTTTCTGAGACCGGGCCTCCTAGTAATCGCCTTCATAGCTAAAATAGTATTTTAAAAAGCATTTGTGGGGAGAGGGGGTCATTGCTGCTTAACTAAGATTAAGTCTTTCCTTTACTTTCCAGTCCATGTGACCTGGGCCAGTCACAAGATATAATAATTCTGTAGGTCCTGAGTTTTAAGAGGTATAATTCTACACTATAGAAATAAAATAAAAATAGTTGTTGGGGTAAAACACACGGTAAAGAATTTTTATTAAGAAAAGAGTTCCTTTAGAAGGACAAGAAATATTCAGATAATATGCAAGTAAACTGCATCTTTTATTAAATGTCTTTGTTTCATTCTGCATGTGTAGATTTGACCCCATACCCTCCATTCCAAGAAATCAGTGCAGTCGACGGGTTAATCAAATGTCATCCCTGCAACTCTTCCAGGACCCACTCAGGTTTCTGGAGCAGGTACTCTTGGTTCAGAGACTCTTCCCAGTCCTTGTCTCAGTACCCCCAGACAAGTTTGCCCATCTGGAGCAATCCATCACATCCCTACACAGACCTAACATAAGTATGAGCTATGCCAAGCCTGCCCTCTCCCAGGGCTCTTTTCTCCTCTTAGATCCACTTCCCACAGGGCCCACATCCCATTGAAAATGAGAAGTAATGGATCACTCAACGGGCAACTTAGGCTTGAGGCCCTGATCTGATCCACTACTTCTCATTCAGTCTAGACAACTTGGTGCGTTACCTCTGCCATGAGTTTCTCTCTAAAAGGAAATCACACCAAGAAACAATGCCCTGAAGTCTCCAGTCCCCGGGAGAGGGGTCAGGTCCCCAACCCAGAACAACTTGAGCAATAGGCAGGGAACCAAGATTTGGGTGTAAGTATCCCATTACTGGAACCACTTGGTACTCAGGAAAAATTAATAAGACAAGAGGCCAGTTTTAGAACCAGGGAACAGAGTAACTACAAACCAGCGTCATGGGTGACTTGAAGCTACGGTGCTAGTGTCAACACCCAAGACTTCTTATATTCCCATAGCATCAAGCCTGGTTCCAGAGTTGGCTGTAGGAGTTTGGTCAGCTGATAAGGCATTAGATGGATGGAGCAAGGAGTAGTGGAAGAACAATTAAGATGGTTTTATACCAGCTCCCAATATTTCAGTCTTACATAGTCAAGCCAGAGGCCGAAGAGCAGCACTACGTATGTCTTGAGGTAGCCCATATCTCTCTCTGGTTCTTTCTGTCTGGACTATGACCATTAAAAAAAATCTGAATATGATCAAAAATTTTCCTGCAAAAGGCTTTATTTTTTTCATAATTTTTTGTTCAGCTGTAATTGACTTATATATTAGTTTCAAGTTTACAACATAAGGATTCAAAATTTGTATATATTGCAAACTGATCGGCATGGTAAGTCTAGTTAGCATCCCTCCAACATGTAATTAACAATTTTTTTTGCATTATGAGAGCTTTTAAAGTCTACTCCCTTAGCAGCTTTCAAATATACAACACAGCGTTATTAACTATAGTCACTATGTTGTACATTACATCCCTAGCACTTGTTTATTTTATAACTGGAAGTTTGTACTTTATGACCATCTTCACTCATTTCTCAACCCCTACCTCTGGCAAGCACCAATCCTGAAGAAGGCTTTAGAATCAAGCTGATAATGTGCTTGAGTTATGTCTCTGCCATTTACTGACCCTTTAATATTGGGTCAGCCTTACTGATTTTCTGCTTCATTTTCTGTTAAAGAGGGATTTCAATACAGCCCTAGTAATATTTTTCTGATGACTAAGACTAATCTTAGCACATAGCATAGAGTGGTTGTTCCCAAACTCGTCAGCACACTGGAATCACCTGGGGAGCTTCAAAAAATAAGATGCCTGTGTCCCACCTTCCCAGAGAGCATTTCCGCAATGTGGTCTAGGTTTGGGGATTTCTGAGAAATCTCAGATGATTCTAATGTTCAGACAAGTTTGGGAACACCTGGCACACAGCATGTCTTATACTGAGAATTAAATATCTGTTAAATAAATGGAAACAATTAGTATCTGGCACACACTAGACTTTCCAGAATTCTTGGCTCCCCTCCCTTCCCTGACCATCTCCTCTCTGTTTTTGTTGGGATGCCTGGAGACTTAGTATTGGTCTGTGATTCTAGTCGATATGGCTGCCACTCATGGCCAGGCACATGTGAGAATGCAAAAAGCTCTGGTATCATGTGCTGTAATATCCTACAGAAGAAGAGGAGAAAGAGGCAAAGTTGAGCTGCAAGGGGCAGCTCACAGAGGTCCTGTTGAGAGAATGTCTAATGAGTATGCTTTCACCACACTGTATGCAGTAAAGCCCCTGAATGCTAATTGTAAAGTCACCTTGGAAACCAGAGCCTAGTTTTATGCTCTCACTGGGGCTGATAGAGGAATGAGCCAGAACCCACAAAGGATAAGTCGAAGGCAGAGTTTCAGCTGGTCTGGAGTTCTCTTATTTTTTTTGGCTTTTACATTCAACATTCATTGCAGTAAATCCTTTGTTTAGTGTTCCTGGGTCAGCCATCTGAATGTATCAAAGTTCCAAAAAGTTGAATATGTGGCTTATTGGTTTCAGTGTCCTTTTATGGCTCTTGGAGAGAGGCTCTGAATTCTGAGAGAGGACACGTAAATCATTCTAAGATTTAGAAGCCGGTATCGTCTCTCCTTTCCACAAAATAGGAGAACTATAAAGAGGCAGTGTTTCAGATGTGCGAGAGGGGTCTGTCGCTTCACTGACTATTTTCGAGTTATGTGGTTTTGTGAATAAAAATAATACTTCGTGGCTCTCAGTGTCTGGAGCCAAGAACTGGAATATTGTTTGATGCACAAAGCTTATAGTTTATACTCTTTATGATTCAAAGCAAATTCTCAAATTCACCTCAGTAACATAATAGGAAACATTTAAGATCCTGGGGGTTGGGGGGAAAGAGGGAAAGGTCAGTATCAAGAACTAAGTAACCATTTTCTACCTGACCTGAGAATCCCAATGGAGTCAAGCTGATCTTCCTTAAAAATAAAAAAGCATCACAATTTATAACCTCAGGAGACAAGATTCCTAGCTTTCTGTTTTTAAGACATGCATTTTAAATAGAAAAGAATCTTTTTTGAAATTTATTTTTCAATTATAGTTGATATACAATATTATATTAGTTTCAGATGTACAACATAGTGATTAGACATTTATATAACTTAAGAAGTGATTCTCCCTGATAAGTCTAGTACCCATCTGACACCATACATAGTTATTACAGTATTATTGACTATATTCCTTATGCTGTATTGATATCCCTGTGATTATTTTTGTAACTGGAAATTTGTAGTTAGAGAAGAATCTTTTATTTTCAGGGTAGTTCTATACTTAAAAGGGATTATGTAATAAGTACTTTGAAAATTGTGTGGCGTTTTCAACTAAAAACTACCACAGATTAAAAACCTGATATGGACACTTATAAAACTGGGTTCTTTAGGCAAATACAGATATGCTGTCTTTGTTAATATTTAGCGCTTTGTAATGTTTTAGATATTGTATTTGGTATTTAAAATATATGAGCCTAAGCTACATTTCTATATTCTCAACTTAAGTTGCCTTTTTTTTTCATCGAATCACCTTATAATTTCTTATCACAGGAATACAGTGTTCTATTCAGGATTTAAAAGGGAAATGATATATAACAAGTTTTTGTATATGTGTATTTCTATCGTACTAGTTTTAAACTCTACGACAATTGCATCCCTCTATTGTCTATCATCTTTTACTGCCATTTGAATTTGTTAGAACTTCATATTGAAAATAAAGGTTGCACTTTGCATAGCACAGAAAATAAGAATAAGCATAGATCTTGCTCAGAAGAAATCCAGCTTTTATTTGGTTCACAATCTGCACTAGTGAACCAAACCACCAGATGGATCCTGGATCCTGACCACCTTCAGGTTTGACAGCATGCAGGTCACACATGGTCCTTGCCTAGGGGTCAGTTTGAGGCATGCATATTTGAAAAATGAGTTCTGAGCAAGAGTTTTAGTATCTCTTTAGTTGCTCAAAAAGCTTCAAAAACATCTAATAACCACTGGATAATTTTCACTACTCTCTCTTATTGATGGTTGCAATTTCCAGTGTCCCAAAAAAGCGAATCCTCTTATTAGTTGGACCACTTTTTTCTTATGATTCTCAGTTGGCCAAGGCCCAGTTTCATTCATATCCTGGTCTTTGGACACGAACTTGTGAATATAGCTTTGTTTGCTTCTGAGTTGGCTGCATGAATCCTGAATGTGGAGTTTCTACTGACAGGGCTATACTGCTGAGTCATGCTCTGTGTTCCCAAGGTGAATCCCCCCTCAGTCCCAGATCCTCCCAAACCAACTGGGGATGCACAAGTGTAACCCCTGGGTGCCCTTTTGTGAGTCTTGAACTCCACTTCCTCTTTGGCAACAGGTTCTAACTGACATTGGCAAAATGCCAGCTCTCGGCAAAAACATCGGTCTTGGTGTAGTGCTTTCCATCTTTTCTCTCCCACAGGGTCCAGTAGCATCGACCACATCAGTATTGTCTGCCCTCTCCCCTGGGCCTGGCCTTCCTCCAGCCCTTCCTCCTCCACCTCCTCCAGGGCCACCTCCACTTTTTGAAAATGAAGGCAGAAAAGAAGAGTCTTCTCCTTCACGCTCAGCTTTATTTGCACAGCTTAACCAAGGGGAAGCAATTACAAAAGGTGAGGAAACCTGACTTTGAAGCTGTCTCCATTAGGCTCCAGGCACACAGCGCCCTGCGCCCCCGCCCCCCACACACACAGAGCCCACAGTGATGGATGCATCATTCCATCCCAGTCCCCAACACACAGGGAAGGTGGGAGTCCATAGCGTTCATGTCAAGCTAGATGGGCTCAGTGGGCTGTTGCGTGGACCAGAAAGAACTCAGAGACTCTGGGTTCCAAATCTACCACTGCACTGCATAAGCGTGTCAGTGCCATCTACAACCAAGGCATCAAGATCAAGTGAAATAAAAAATGACAAACAATAGCACGTGTGACCTCAAGCAGTGTACAGGCTTGTCAAAGAATAATGTCATTGAACAACTTTTGTCCTCACAGTGAATGATTAATTAAAAAATAATCATACGATATTTAATAAAGTCATGTTGCCAAAAACTATAGAAATGTATTTTCGCTTTGCACAGGTCATAGGAATGAATTATGATATAAGTGTCCCTATGCACTGAATTTGGAGTTAAGAACCCAAAATTCTAAATTTTTCTCTTGCTCCAACTAGCTGCACTGTCTCCTCACCCGCAAAGAGACTAGTTCTGTAACCTTAAAATCAGTTTTGTACTCTGACATATCCGTACTGGAAAGCCCTAATATTTGGGCACATATAGGAAATGATTCAGCCATGGCACTATGGTTTGCTTTTTGCAGAATTTTTACCTATCATCTGATTTCCTTAAAGAAGAGTTTCCTCAAATTGAAAAATCCTTACAGTGCTTCCATGAACTCTAATTTATACAGGTCTCAGACTCTGCTTACTAACCTTGAGAAAACACTAGACTGCTATAAAAATAGCATTGACAATAATTCTTGAGCTCTTTGTATCATGTTGATCTAAGAAGTTAGGGACACTTCCATTTGCATGAAATATAAAGAAATGTGTCTATATATTTATTACCTTCCCAGGACTTCGACACGTCACAGATGATCAGAAGACATACAAGAATCCCAATCTGCGGGCTCAAGGAGGACAAACTCCATCTCCTACCAAAAGCCACACTCCAGGCCCCAAGTCTCCCCAATCTCATCCTCGTCAGAAGCATGCTCCTGTGTTCGAGTTGGAAGGAAAGAAATGGAGAATAGTGAGTAAAGCCCTTTAATCTTTGTTCCTGACATGCTCTGACGTAAAGACCAACAGCTAAGCTGTGTACCAAGGTCTTAAGGATTTCCAAGTGAAATGACATTAGCAAAAGCTTAGCTAAAATAGAAAATGGGAGTCTTTCTGAATGCTTCCATAAACATTTTTTTCCATTATTTCCCATTCATTCTTCAACTTTTTTAAATTATTTTTTTTAGTTGTGATAAAAAATACACACAACATAAAATTTACTATCATAACATTTAAGTGTATGTAGTTCAGTGGCATTAAGTACTTTTCACACTGTGTGCAGCCATCACCACCATCCATCCACAGAACTCTTTTCATCTTTAAAACTGAAACTCTTCACCCCTTAAACACTAATTCCCCATTCCCCCTCACCTCAGTCCCTGGCAACTACCTTTCTACTTTATGTCTCCGAATTTGACTACTCTTTCCATAAACTTTTAATCTGTGCCCCATTCTGATCTTCTGTAGGATGTTTCATTCCATTCCACTTATGGAGGTGTTAAGGTAACCTACCGATTCAGCAGGATAGACACTTAGAATGTGGATGGAAGCTGGTGCTCCCTGCTAATCCCAAGGGCTTCCCCAAAGATTGAAGACCAAAGTCCTCAGAAAGGTTGCCATGATCTGAAAATACACCGTAGTGACTCTTACCAGCCTATTTACCCAACTCCTACTTGACACAGCAAATTTTGCTGCATCACCATTAAGTTCAGACTCAACAAAAAGCTTTCACATCCCTGCTCCAACCTCTACCCACTAGCCAGGGTACCAGATACCTGACTGTTTCCAAATTGGCACCAACCCCCTTTCCAAGCAGAGGTCCTATCCATTCAAAATCTTACAATGACACAGTAAGAGCTGTGGTTTAGTCTCTAAGAAAATGGTTCTAAAAGAAAGAACATATTGGAAAGCTGTCGTTAGTGGATGCTGAACTCCATAGTAATTTCAATATGCAATGGATTTGATTTATCTATACATCCTTGTATTTAATATTTGCATATGTTTTAATTTTAGGAGTACCAAGAGGACAGGAATGACCTTGTGATTTCAGAGACTGAATTGAAACAAGTGGCTTACATTTTCAAATGCAACAAGTCTACCCTACAGATGAAAGGGAAAATAAATTCCATTACGATTGGTAGGGCTCTGTAGTTACTTTGATAAGTTGCTTATATTAACATGCTCTGTGTATTTAGTGAAGTATTTTTTCCTAGACAACTGTAAGAAGTTTGGCCTGGTGTTTGACAATGTGGTGGGCATTGTGGAAGTGATCAACTCCAAGGACATTCAAATGCAGGTAAGTGGCCCTTTCAACCGTGTTCTGCCCCCGCTCTGGCTTTGCACAGACCATCTACTCTGCCTGCAAGGGGCCCTCTGTGCCCACCTAGAAAACTCCTATTCCCTTTCTTTCTAGACACAGTTCTATCATCACCTCTCCTCTGAAGCTTCTCTTACTCCTTAGGCAGTGTTAACTTCTCCTTTTCAATCTCTTAGAACACATCCTATTTTGCACTTTAATTGCTGGTTTACTATCTCTATTTCAAAAACAGTTCATTAATCTTTACAGCCCCAGAAACTTGCACAGTACCTGTACATAGTAGGTGTCTAATAAATGCTTGATGAGTAAGCGATTAAAATGAATCAACCAATAAACAAAAATACTGAGAGATTCTCCTAGCATAATAGCACCATCCTGGAGAGAATTTTTTTCCCCTCAGGAAAAATTGATTCTGGGTAAGGAGAGGGAAAAGTTTTTCTGAAGAGTCAATGAAATCATCAAAAAAAAAACAACCTGAAAAGTAGAATTGGAATTGAATTTGCAAAACAAGAGAAAATCTGCATCCCTTTAGTAATTTTGAGTTAGCCAAATGGGATTTTATAATACACAAAAGCTAAAGAACTTCTTACCTTTGGCCAACTATAACTTCTATCTTTGATTACACTCTTTTCATATTGTTAATTACCCCTTATTATCGGAAGTTTCCTAACAATGTTTGTCAAAATTCCAGTTTTATAGATCTTCGTCTTTTGTTTTACTGGGCTTTTCACCATTGTCACGTTTAAAAACTTTTTTAATTAAATTTATTAAGTAACATTTTTTTAATAACATATAAATTTCAGGCGTACAACTTTATAATACATCTGTATACTCCATTGTGTGCTCACCACCCAAAATCTAGTCTCCTTCCATCACCATATATTTGACCCCTTTTACCCTCTTTGTCTTTCCCCCACCCACCTTCCCCTCTAGTAACCATCATTCTGTGGTCTGTATCTATGAGTCTATGTGTTTTGTTTGTTTGTTGCTTTTTGTTTTATATCCTACATATAAGTGAAATCATACAGTTCTTGTCCTTTTCCATCTGACATTTCATTTAGCATGGTACTCTCAAGATCCATCCATGTTGTCACAAATAGCAATATTTCATCTTTTTTGTGGAACAGTAATATTCCATTATTTACATGTACCACATCTTCTTTATCCAATCATCCGTCAAAGGACACTTAGGTTATTCCCATGTCTTGGTTATTGTAAATAATGCTGCATTGAACATTAGGGTACATATCTTTACAAATAAGTGTTTTCAAATTTTTCAAGTAGATACCCAGAAGAGGGATCGCTGGGTCATACGGTAGCTCTAGTCTTAATTTTTTAAGGAAACTCCATACTGTTTTTCATAATCACCACTGCCATTTTTAATTAGAGTACGTTCAATTGTACATTTTACATTTCACTAACTGCCACTGAAGAAGCTGTTTTTGCATGTGTCTGTTTAATAGGAAAGAGTCTTGAACTGGGCACCGTGAGACCTGGGCACTAGCTCCCTCGCTGCCCTCATCCTGTGTGCACTTGGCCTATTTACTTCCTTTCTTCTCGGAGTTCCTTTCTTTGAAACACAAGGCAGGCTGAGAGATTTTAAATCCTCTCCAGACTCAAATTCTAATATTCTTACCACATAACCTCTGTGGATGCATTTATTTCTTTCACATTCCATTTCCATATATTCTCCTCAATGCCTCTGTGTGAATCCCCTTTCCCTAACCATTCTGCTTCCACTTCTTCATAAACTCCATTCCTTGACAGAAAATTAAAAGAAAGCAACCAAATAATTTCTCACAGACACATATATGGTTACCTTCACCTTGTAAACATTGATCATTCTCAAATCACACTTTAGCTTCCAAAATGAGAGTTATTTGTCTAACACTACGTAGCATCAAGCACTCATTCATTTGTTCATTCATTCATTTGCCAAATATGTATTGAACATGTCTGATATGCCAGGTGCTGTTCTCAGCACTAAAAATATCAGTAAGCAAACAAGACATATGGTAATTCTATTCTTAATTTTTTGAGGAACCTCCATACTGTTTTTCACAGTGACTGTATCAATTTAGATTCCCATCAGCAGTGTATGAGGGTTCCTTTTTCCCCCACAACCTCTCCAATACTTATTATTTGTTCTGTTGGTACCAATAGTATTTCTGATAACCACATTTATCTATTTAATAACACTGCTTCTCTCAAAGTATTATGCATGAAAATTTGAGAACATCACTCATCATCAGAAAATGTCTAATTCCTCAAGGCCAAGTATGGTTCGTAGAAACCCAATAATGACTCCACAATTTCTGAAGAACTCTTTTGGATAGTGGAAGCTCCTACATAAAGAGCCAGGCTTCCTCCTACTTCATATTATTTTTAACCAAAACAAAAAGCAAACTAGAAATAAGATTGGAAATAATCTAGTCTAATATTCCTCCTCTTAATTTTAGAGGGTTTATTGCAAGCTTCCTTTTATTCTTACAGAAGTGGAACTGGGTAGCAGTGATGATACCATATATAAGAACTTAGCATTATATTTTAATATAGATAAATCACATTCAAAATTTTAAAAAACCTAATGAATTAAATATAAAATATGAAACTAGAAAAGTAGAGGAAACAGTTCTAAATTTTCATCAAATATCTGGAGGGAGACAAAAAATTCTAAATTGAGAAGTAATAGAAGAAATTATTTAAAAAGATGGATATGCTTACTTAAAAATTTTAAACTTCTGAATTTCGTAGAATGGAATACTATGTAATCATTTTTAAAAGTCACCTAGAAAGATAGCCATGATATCTTGTTAAAAAGAACACTTTTATACCATCATGTAGAATATGAGTTCATGTTTCCAAATATATACACATACAAATAAACAGATATAGCTGTAGCTGATAATTCTAGAAAAAAAAATGGAGAATATTTATTTCTATAACCAAATTAAGGGTAGCTATCAAAATCCTAAAGCAAAAATCATACGTCATTTGAAACTGTGGATTTTCCATTACAATCAAAAAGAGAATTCCTTCTGTCATTGCTTATGTTCAATAATGCATAAAAGGTTGTAACTTATGTAATAAGGCAAGAAAAATAATTGAGAAAAATAAAACTGGAAAAGGAAGAAACAAAAATGTCCTTATTTATCAACAAAATCATTGCCTTTACATAAAATCTGAGAGTTTAGACAAACTTAAAACTATGTAAACACTCAGCAAGATGTTTGAATACATTATCAACATGCAAAAATCAATAGCATTTCTTTATGCTGCAAATAAACATTAGAAAATGTAATAGAAAATAAGATTAAAACAGCAACAAAAACTGTAAAGTACCTGGGAAAAAATTAAACAAGAGAAATACAAGGTGCTCATGAAGAACACAGGAGATATAAATAAATGGACAGAAAGACATCAGTATCAATCATTGTCATTTATTCAATCTATAAGTTCCACGAAATCTGACTAAAAATCCCAACAGTTTTTAATGAACAATGATCTTAAAATTCATTTTGAAGAAAAATGGACAAGAATAGCAAAAACAGTTTTAAAGAAGGACAGAGGTGAAGAGACTTGCATACCAGATATTAAGAGTCATCGTAAAGTGCTATGTTGTTGGAGAGATATAAAAATAGACTAATGAAACACAATAGCAAGCACTGAAATAGACAGATGCATACATGGAAATGTATTTTAGGACAATTTATGTGGGGAATTAATGTTTAATTCCTACCACACCATACATAAAAATAAAGTCCTAATTATTAAAATAAAATATTTCTAAACTTTGAGACTAAAATATAGAAGAAAATCTTTACGGTCTCAAAAAACACAAACTGTAATGAAAAGGACAGATTAATCTAACCACATTAAAATTAAAATTAATTTTAATTTAAATGAAGTAGTATCTATAACAATATTAAAAACTTAAAATTATATGTTCAATAGAAGACATCATATTACAAAGCTGAAAGAGAAGCCATGGATTAAAAAAAGACACTTGTAATGCAGATCATAAAAAAAATTTGTAACCAGAATTTATAAGGGACTTAACACAAATCAGCAAGAAAGAGACTAATGACCCAACAGAAAAATGGGCAAAACTATTAAAGCACTTCAGAGAAGAAAAAACAAGTGTTTGATAAATATATGAAAATACACATAACCTACCTAATAGAAATAGGAATGCAAATTAATACCACAATTAAGTATCTTTTCACACTCATCAGTTTTGTATTCAGGTTATCCTTACTTTGCAAGGGGCATGTTAGCTAAATCTCATGTATGTCAGAACTATGCAGTTTGAGGACTGCTTGGGTGTTAAAAAATCTGATGGTCCAAGGGTTGTTAAGACAGTTGAACAATGGGAACCCTGATACATCACTGTTGGGAGATAAATCTGTTCCACTCACTGAATAGAGTAAATTGGCACCATCTAAAAGGTTAAAAACATTCATATCCTGTGACCAAGCAATCCTGCTCTTAGGTATATACACTAAAGAAATTCTAGTACATATGTCCACAAGACATGTAAAAATGTTTATTGCCATATCATTCGTAATGGCAATAAAAACAAAAATATCAAATGTCCGCCAACTGGTAAATGAATAAATAAATCCCCCAAAAGAATACTGTACAGTAGTTAAAATGCATAAACTATATTTACATGTATAAAAATAGATAAATCTCAAAAGCAACATTGAGCAATAAAGGCAAGTTACAGAATGGCAGGCACTGTACAATGTGTTCCTTTATGTAAAGATTGAAAATGTGCAGATCTGAGGAGAGAGGAAGGGAGGTCAGTGAGGTGGTGGGTGGTATAGAGGAGGCTTCAATATCGTAATGATGTAGTCCTAAAAAAAAAAAGGTTAACGAGCCAAATGTAAAATCTCGATAAAGCTGTTTGACAGAAATATATGTATTTCATATTTATTCTTTATACGTTTCCATGTTTGAAATATATCAGTTTTTTAATGATATGGGCACATATTCTAAAAATAATCTGGAAGGATAAACTGGAGTTATCTGTCCAAGAGGGATAGAAACTTGGCAACATAGCTCAGAGATGAGAGAGACATTTTACTGAATACTTTTGGAACTTTTGGATGTTCAAATCATGTGAATGTCATTACCTATTTAAAACATTTAATAAACAAAACAGAAACAAACTCAGATACAGAGAACAAACCGATGGTTGCCAGATGGGAGTGGGGTTGAGGGCTGAGTGAAAAAGGGGAAGGGATTAAGAAGTACAATCGGCAGTTACAAAATAGTCACGGGGACTTAAAGTACAGCATAGATTCGGAATATAGTCAATAACTTGTAATAACTATGTGTGGTGCCAGGTGGGTACTAGATTTATCAGGAGGAATCACTCTGTAGGTTATATAAATATCTGATCGCTATGTTGTATACCTGTAACTAATATAATATTGAATGTTAACTGCAATTGAAATTTTTTTATTTTAATAAATAAATAAAATTTTAAAACATTTAATACATTGTTTTAAAAGGGCTTGGACACAATAGAGACAGAAAGCAGATTAGTGGTTGCCTTGGGGTAAGGACAGGGATTGACTATAAATGGGCATTAAAGATATTTTGGGGATGATGGAAATATTCTACAACTGAATTGAAGTGATGGTTGCATGACTGTGAATTTACTAAATATAATTAAATTGTACACTTAAACTAGGTGAGTTTTATATTTGTGGATTTTACCTCAATAATGCTGTTAAAAAGATTGAAAGAGGAAAAAAAGGCATGAACTAAAGTTCATATGATTTAGTCCAGTAATTCTATTTTTGGCAAGCTATCCTACAAAAGAGTACAAATTATGGGAGAGAGAAGAGACTAGGAGATTCCATGAAATTTTGGATATTTTTATGGAGAAATAAATTTTTGAAAAACCAAACTAACACAGAAACCTGAATTAAATGCTAGAGCATTGGCCTGGGCAAAGTCACATATCACCTGTCATTCAGCAAAGGAGTTACTCTTTGGCCCAGTTCCCTGATAAGAAATAATCTGTTCTTAAAGTGTTCACAGAATATCAGAGAAAAAGCACATATATATAGTCCACTCTAATACAATACTGACCAAAACGCTGTGGAAGTGACATTTCTTACCATATCAGGGCTATTTGTTTAATTCCGCTATTGCTTTTTCAGGTTTTCAGATACATAGGGTGTTTCAGCATTTTTAACATAGTATAGCAATATATAAATATAAATAAAATGTATTAGCATAATATGCTTGCCTCATATGGCCCCACTCTGTCTCATGAAAGACTCACTGACGATTTACTCTTTTCCTTTACTTGCCTGGAAATCATACAGTCTGGTCATTATGTAAATACTCTTCATCATTACAAAATAAACAAATTTAGAAATTGCCAGTACATTACTGCTGACACATTCTTGAAATACAGATATATGTATTTATTTTATTTTATTTATGGCAAAGCCCTGTGCTTACCTGACCTTAAACTACCTCTGCTTTTTTTTTTTTTTTTTTTTTTTTTTTTTTTTTTTTTTTTTTG
>NW_024342644.1:4901923-4927379 GCF_902729225.1 Pteropus medius | reverse complement strand
GGGCTCAATTCCCACTCAGTGGGCTCAATTCCCACTCAGTGTCCAGTTTCTATGGAGAGAGGAGAAAACAAAGAAGTGTGGTGACCTGGCTAGACTCTCTCTAAGGAATTCTTTACATCACCTGCACTATCAACAGGAGTTGCTCCTTTGGTTTGCAATTCAGCCTTTTCTTCAGGGTGAAAGAGGAGATGTGTTTATCGCTTTAATTACCATTATAAGAAGGAAAATTATAGAATTGTAATATGTTCTTCTTTAGGGGAACAGTCTATAGAGCCCTTATAAAGATTTTGGGGGTATGCCTGAAAACTGACTGGTAAAGAGAAATTTAAAACTGATTGAAATTTTTATAGCACTTAGTTATTTGTAAACAACACAAAGAATTGCCTCCTCTTGTGTACGGTCCCTTTTACCTATACAATGAGTGGCTTGAACTGAGTCTCCGGTTTTCACTCCTGAAATTAATACATTTCAAAATACCTAGACACTCATTATCTCATTTAAGCTTCACATTCAGCCAGTGAGATTTTTATCTAGCAAAGGACTTATGTGAAAAGAATTGTAGTGTTTCTCATTTATTCTTATTTAGGTTCAAGAGAAATCTACTCAATTACAGAATAATTTGTTTGCTCTTAAATGACAGTATTAGTACTTGTTTTAATTCAATTTTCCTAGAGATTTGTCAAAACTAAAATTTTAAGCACATAAAAGCAAATGCATCTTGTTTCTTTTATCATGAAATCAAATATATGTTTCAAATCCACTAACTGGGGTTGTGAGATTTTTTCCTCAACATTTAGCTGCTGTTTTCAAATTAATCCTTTTATTTTGTGTGAAGAAAGAAACCCTGATGTTTAAGAATCCCCTTGTGTGGTCCTTTTGTTCTGTCCCCAAATGACACCTACTAATTCAGACTAGAGATGTTAACCAGCCTCTCCGGCCCCAACCCAGCTGTTCCTAATGCTTGGTTAGGCTCCTGGATTGTACTTATTTGGGGATACTGTATTTCTATTTCTTTGCTTTGGTCCCAGATTTTTGTTCCTATTTCAGGTAATGGGGAGAGTGCCAACAATTTCCATTAATAAAACAGAAGGCTGCCACATATACCTCAGTGAATATGCATTAGACTGTGAGATAGTGAGTGCCAAGTCATCTGAAATGAATATACTTATCCCTCAGGATGGCGATTATGTAAGTACCTTTTAAAAGACTGCAAGAATTTCTCTCGAGCCTTCATTATGAACATTCTTAGAGCTTGATTAATCAGCTACCAATCTATGAGCTTTATTTGTAGAACAATTCACAGGCAAGAGAGGCATTCAGAGTTGCCTTTACATATCTTCTGCCCTATTAGTTTCTTGACTATGCTCTCTCCTGGATTAGTGATTCTCAAAGGAGTTTACTAATAATTACCTTAATAGGGTAGCTTTTATCAAATAGTACACACTGTGCATCTGAGTTCATATTAGTTAGGACTAAATATTTTCCTTTGCTATGGTGGAGGCAACCAGAAAAGAGAGAGAAATGCTTTATGGAAAATGGGAGTGAGTGATAATAAGTAGACCTATTTGTGTAGGTATTCTTACATCAGAGGTTCTCAAACTCGGTGTAAGAATCTACTGGGAAGCTTGATGAAAATGCGAGCTCCCAGAGTCTGCACCTAGAGGTGGGATTCAGGAGGCTTGGAGTGGGGTCTGGGAATCTCTATTTTAATAGGCTAACACTCCGTGCAGTGACCCTTCCAAGAAACACTAGCCTTAGAGATTTTGCCACCATTTATCTTCTTTGCCTCCTGTCCCCAACAAAGCAGCTTCTAACAGAAGCATGCAGATACCTTCACACATTGAAAAAGAAATATAAATACATCCTCTGCATCACACAGTGTGGTGGGCCTGCCAGTCATTGCTATTTGGAAGCAAGTTATTGCTTCCTACTAGTTATTGCTTCTTCGACATATGGAAATAAATCCAGAGATCATTCCCTCTGACTCAAACTGTGCAAGGGACCAGTAAACCAGGAAGGATGGGAGAAATCTTAGCAGGCACACCTTTAGAAAAGGGGCCCTCATCAGCCTGTGGGTCAATCACTAACCGTCTACACAGTTAGCCAGCCTTCAGGTTAATCTCTGTAGACAGATGACATGACTGCTCTCTTGTTCTCCTTCCTTGCGGGAAATTTGGTCCTGTCCAAATGTCCATGGAGACATTTGGTCCATAGTTTAAAAAAATCCCATTCTTCTGCAAGATTCACACCACAACCCTTTAACCCCGTGTACGATTACCAGCTGGGCTACCAAGGCAAGAAGGGCGATTATTGGCAATAGAGCCACAACACAATTACTGAATCGATAAAACACAGTAGTACTCTTTATATATTAATCCCGTACCCAAAAGTAGAGATAAACATGGGCTGTTTGAACCTGGGGACGTTTTCTAAGCTTAGACATTTTGGACAGGACCAAATATCAAGGACCTTTGGGCGTGGACCAAAAGTCTCAGTGGATGTTTTGAACAGGACCAAATGCCCACTAATCTCCCCTTTCCCCACCTCTCAGTAAGTTCTTCAGCACTACCCAGACACATGCTACATATTGAAGCCTAGAATTCGTCATTTGAGTCTAAAAAACAAAAACTGCCAGCATTGGCCCATGCTTCACTATGAGGTATATGGCCAGCCTAACCCTGAGCTAAAGAGTCTCTTCTCACATTTTCCACCTGAAACAAACTACTGAAGTGCTAAAGCCAATGCAGAACAACTGCAGAGAGGAGAGCCAAAAATTAGAGTGAGCCCTGGCCTTTGCAGCTGTTTAAGCTGAAGGCTCAGCTGCATGGGAACTGGATCTAAGAAAAGCAATGGGGTTTGGTGAGCGCTCCAGACTAATTAAGCTACAATCCCTGGGCATAATACCCAGACATCTGTACTTGTCAAAGATTCCTACATGATTCCTGTGTAGAGTTAAGAGTGAGATCCACTTACCTAATGGATGAGTATTGGTCAAAACCTGAGCTTGAAAGAGTAAAGTCTTCCTTCTATACATAAATCATCTTGTACTTTGGCCTAGGCCCTGTTCACACATTTTCCAGTTGGAGGTAATAGGGAGCAATACTGAGGTCCTGCTGTGAGCATTGTCATCTGGAAATGGATGGTGGGTTTGATTCATCCCCAAAGAAATCAGAGAAGATATGCCATCATATCCTATCACTTAACTCCCAAAAAAGATTTGGAACAGATGTAGAGCAGTTACTATCAAAGAGATGCTTCACTCTGGAGTATTCTCTGCCTGGCCTTGTTTACTCATCAAGAAGAGCCCCAGAAAAGATACCAGCTACACAGACACACAGATACACACGCATGCGCCTGCGCGTGTGCATGCACAGAGTTGTTAAGCCTATGGCTCTTTTGCTTCATCTTAAGACTTTGCATTGCGGATTTCACTCAGGGAGAATTCATCACACATTATAAAAAGGACCTTCTCTTTAAATAATGGCCTCTTCCAAAAGAAACAGTTGGATCCTACATCTAGGAATATAGGTGTATCCCATGAATTATCACATCTACCGATGGTGAGCATAGGCATCAACTTATCAAACAGTTGGAGTTTTAGCAGCACTGTGTGTACAGGAAGTCCAGGGAGACCACAGAAGTCGGGGCCAAGGTGACTGCTCCTCACCTTCCTTTGATTCTCTTCTGAAATAACTGGAGACTCACTTTCAAGGGAAAGGAAAGATTCCAAACTATTTTTATTTTGGCTAGAGTGTGTGTGTGTGTGTGTGTGTGTGTGTGTATGTATACTGTGTGATATATGTGTGTGGTGCATGCGCATGTATTTCCCAATGGGAAAAGAAGGGTGTCAGGATGAATGGTGACAAATTTATATATAACCTGAGGTACTTTTTTATATTTCATCAACGAGTAGACAGGTAACACCAGCATAAAGCCTTTCTACTCAGTGTGACTGGGGACCAGCAAACTCAGTATCTTCTGAGAACTTGTTGGAAATGCAGATTGTCGATATCTTTCCCACATCTACTGAATCCGCATCTGCCTTTTAACAAGATCTCCAGTCGATTTCTGTGCATGTTTAAGTTTGGTGGAAAGTTGTGAGTAAGAGAGGCTGTCTGAGTTTGAACTCTGGCTGCTCTGCTTACTGGTAATATCATTTTGGACCAGTTGCTTAACGTCTGTTTTCCATAGGTGGCATCTCAATTAATATCTAGCTCATAGGGATGTGGGAAATTAACAGAGTTCACATATATCTAGTGCTTTAAAAAATACCTGGTTCTTAATAAGTTCTAGCTTTAATGCTGAGATTGACAGTCACAGAACTAACATATGACTATGTACATATCTCCATGAGGCACAGAAGTCCTCTCCAAGATACAGGTTTGAGTTCTGTCTTTCCCATCATGTGACACTGATCAGCCTTCCATCTCTTTGCCAAAGGAAGCCTTGGTATAAATAACTTTTTTACTCTTGCCTTTTTCTAGAGAGAATTTCCTGTTCCTGAACAGTTCAAGACAGCATGGGATGGATCCAAGTTGGTCACTGAACCTGCAGAAATCATGGGCTAACCTCCAGAGAAACCGAACCCCCTGATCTGAACCCCCTCATTAAAAAAAAAAAAAAAAAAAACAGCATTACAGACCTAGAAGTTGCAGTAGCATCTACTGCTTTAGTTTTGGCCTCCAACAATTCTGTGCTATGGAAACAATCATTTCTGGCACGCCTTCATGGGCATTTTGAAGTATTTAACATTTCTTCATGATTTGCCTTTGTGTGTGATTTGCGTTCCACATGATGACTTGTGAGCATTGCACATTTAAAGGGAAAAAAAATTATATTCCCCTCATATCACTAACACAGTAGCTGATAGGTAAAAATATTGCATGATTCACTTTTGCACTTACGTTTAATTGCTAGCTGAGAAATAAAACCTTTGAGAATCTAAGATATACATTTTTACCTTTTAGACAATTCCAATATGATGGAGTAGTATGCTCTGAAAAATCTACTATTTTTTTCTTATTACCACATGTTCACCTTTATCAGTTTGATACACTGTCAAAAAGAATACGTATTTCAACCCATATTTTTACATAACAAAAATTCCATACTAAGGACCATATTTAGTTTCTCAGTCCTTGGAAGACTTGTTTTCTTTACAGTTACTAAAAACCAAACGTAAATTCTAGTGAGTTACCTAAAATACTTTTCTGCTATGTCATGTAAAAAACTTTTACTTTTCTGCTTAAAGATTTTCATGCCAAAAGATTGGTGAGAGGAAACAGATATAATACCTCACAATTTTACTCTAAGATCAAGCTCGATTTTTGTTTTCCAACTTTGAACCTATTAAATACGCCTTGTAAGTGATGTCTTTAATGTTTTATTATAGACTACTTTCTTTTCCACTGGCCAGACTTGTTGACCAGGCTCAAAAGTAAACATGAAAAAGCCATAGCTGTATTACTTCTTCCAAAACCTAAAGAACTGTTTGTTGGTTTGGCTTGCTGCGCCTATTTTGTATTATGCAACATAAGCATAACTATGATACTCCTTTGTATCTTTTTAGTACATAGTGCTGAAGAAGCTGCAACTTCTTGGATCACATGTAATGAATTATAGTATAATGCTTGCAGGCCCAATTCAAGCATATATATTGTGCCTATCACAGCCTTTGGAATACATCATTTTCATTTTTTAAATATCTTCTGTATCCATATAGGATTCAAATAACTAATGCTCATGTACCAAGGTTTTGCTATAAAAGTTTTTGTCTGTATGGAAACTGTTATGGCTTTAGTAAATATTCTTTTTTCAACTCTAAACTTATTCTGAAATAAAGTAAAATTCTAATTGTTTAAATGTTGTGATGAATTCTGAGTGTTAAAGTTATTTTTTTTTTCTGCTTTGATTTGCCCCTTGATCAGATTTAGGAAAGACAACTGAGTCCTTCTGGTCGAATGAGAGAATGTATCCAGCATGCCATCAGCTTCCCTGAAGAATGGCTTCTCTGAAATAGATTTCACATTTGCAGTGGAATGACTATCAGTCAGAAAATTCTAGAGTCCAGTTTTATAATTCAAGGTCTCTTCACTGAGAAAATTCCCTTTCTAGATCTTAGTTAATGTAAACATCCCAGAAGTAAATTTAGTTTATAAGTATAATATAGTATCATTATATATACTATATATTTTTAATGTATAATATCATTGACTTTTATAATAAATTTATGAATAAACTTCTAGAGGAAAAAAATGTAAGTGAGAAGAAAAACTTTAAAAAGGGCATGCTACATACCCATTATATCATAATAATTTTATATTGAAAAATAAATCCATCCAAAATTCTTAGACTCTCTGTCAACTGACCTTAGACTTATCATCTGCCTTTCAAGCGCTTCAACACAGATCCTGAAAATCTAGACTTGAGGTTCAATTATTTTGCCAGCCCTGGTGCCCTAAGTCACCTACTGGTTTTTTGAGTGGGTTGAATTATCGGAAAAGGAAAAAATAAAACTCTGGCAATGTATAGGAAAACAATTACCAAAGACAATGCTGCATTTTAAATATGCTTTTTTCCTTGCATATTGTCGAATTCTAATGTTACCAATGCTATCACCTAATATTATCAAAGGGATAAGAAATCCATACTTAGCAGAATCACATATCATGTAAATCAAAAAAAAAATCAAAACAAAAATAAGTCAGTAAAAAATTAAGTGCAAGGGTCTCCTGTATCTCTTTATTTTGTAATATTACAAAAGCATCATTTTATAGGATCAGAATGATAAAATAATCCATAAGAGTCTTTGTTGTCTTGAAAATCCTTTTCTTAATAATACTGTCTCCTTTAGATAGTCTATTTCTTCCTGATAGTCTTCCTTTCACAGCGAGTCTTCCTTTCCCACTCTCTTTCAAAGTGAATAGTCAGTACTAACCACTTCTCCTTATCTATGGAAATTCTTTCTAGAACTGGAAGGAAACACATACAGTTTTGGTCATTCACTCTTTCATTCACTGAAAATGTTCACTTCAACTTCCTAGAATCTAGATGAGGTTATCTAAGAAAACTCCTCATTTGAAAGGTGAAAAAGGTGAGGTCCACTGACATTAGCAATTTGCTTGAGATTAGACAAGCAATCAGTTAGAGGTAAAGCAAGGACTAGAACACACATACACACCTTTTTATAACTACTGTAATTTGGCTACTAGTCTAACCATGTTTCTGAAACTCAAATGGCTTTATCTCATTACTCACCCATCAAGATTCTTGACATTGTCCCTCCTTTTCTTTTAAATTAAATTCCGTTGACTTTGAGACACAATAAACTCCTCTGGTTCCTCTCCCTTCTACCTTTTTCTCCCCTGTCAAATGCTCATTTGTCTCCCTTCACCTAATGCCTTTATGTAGATGACTCCCAAATCGACATCCCCAACCCAAATCCATCTCCTCAAATTCTTGACTCCAAGTGTCCACAGAGTATTTCTACCTGTCCCAATTTCATTCAACGTGGCTAAAGTTAATGCATGTTTCCCACACAATCCATATATTCCTCATCTGCCTTTCCAGTTAAAGTCAATTCTCATCACAGATTTAACAACAGCCATTTTCTGTGACAGGAAACACAGAAAAAGAAGCAGATCTGGAGGAAACCATGATTAAGGCGTGAACATAAGTTTAACTCAGGGTGTCTCTGTGACAGTAGAAATGGAGAGTAGGCAGTTGGATACGGGTCTGAAGTCTTCCATTGTCTCTGATACCATTTCTTTAGGAATTATTTCATAAGTTTAATATTCCAAAAATGGCTTTCATTAAACATGTTCCTTTCAAAAGAATTATTTTAAACCACTGGCACTTTCTGCACCAGTTCAGATACAGATGCAATTTTAAGGGCTTAATTGTTTCAACTGACACAAGCTGATTTAACAGTCTTTCAAAGATTGCTTTTGGAAGTTTAACCATTTCGATGTTTCTGTACATGTTGATGCTTGTATCTTTGCTACAAGTGGAAAGTAAGCCATCTGAAATTAACCAGTGATAATTCATCTAGTTTTCTCCAAATGGTTTTTGTTCCTCTACTGTTTGTTCAGTAACTTGGCAGAGAATATGCAACTAACAAGGATACTGTTTGTCTATCAGTAGAAAATTTTCTTCAGGGTTCCCTCCAGTGCAATGTATCATTTTATATTTAAAGATAATTTTTATTTAAAGCTACAACTTTGAATATTTGAGTTTTAAGTCCACTTTATTTCAATACCTTGCTTTTGAGGACCATCATAGTAAAAAAAAAAAAAAAAAAAAATTCATACGGACATGAAGATCCAAATGAAAGAAATGCATCACTGACCATACTTATTTTAATGAAATTTTGATTTCATTAAAATTCAGTTAGTAATTTCCCATGATATCAATAATTCATCTTGGAAACTAACCAGAAAGTGTGCATTTAATTTTTTTTGTTATTTTTAATAACGTTATGTCCTCATTTCATTAACTCATAAGTCAATAAACTGGTAATGGGAAGTCTCCCCATGAACATAATAGTTCTGCAGATTTTTTTGGAAAGAGTGAGATTTGTTTGGGAAGACTTTTTTCCCCCTGCTCCTTGTCCCTCTGGGGCATAATCATGCCCACATATAACAAATGATGCACATCCCCCTAGCAGGGGGCAGCTAATGACACACATTCCCCAGCAGCCTGCCCTGCATGCAGCTGATATTACAACACCCCCTGTTGTGTGTATTCTTCTTCAGTTTAAAAGCTATAGAGAAAATATCAGAGTTAAGCAGATGCCGACTGTCAGTTCTAAGGGAGTGAATGCCTTCTGCAAGCAAGCATGATAAAATCTATGCTCCTTGTTGGATATTTAAAGACATTGTCCTGTAGCATTACTCAAAGATGTACAGAGGTCCAGAGAAATATTGTACAAGAGCCATATATGATATGTACCTTCAGGAAAAAGTTACATATATTTTTAGTATCTGGAATAGAGAAAGTTGGATGAAATAACCAAGGAATTTCCTCCACCATTATGAATCTCACTTCTTTAGCTCTGATTGCAATGGCAAATCGAAACAGATTTTGATACTTATCTGACAAATGTAAGCAAAGAGAAATTAATTATATATGCCTATTGAAAAATAAATTGTACTTTTTAGGTAGCTCCATAGTGTAGCGGTTAGCACGTCTGCTTTACACGCAGAAGGTCCTGGGCTCGTGCCCCAGGTGGAGCCAGGGACCATACCCCGGGTGCGCCAGGCCCCAGGTACTCACCACAAGCATGTGGGAGGAGACACCCCGCCTTCAGAGATCCAGTTCTTAAAGGGAAAGCAACATCCATAGATCAGGGGTGGAAGTGGCAGCGGGGGTGGGGGGTGGGGGGTATTAAAGGGGAAAAATAAAAGAAAAAAAATTGTATTTCTTTTGGAAACCTAAGTTATCCAAATTACCTGTCCAAATTCACTAAGTAAGTGGTCAACAATTTCCTATATGCTCAGTCACCACTGATGTGCAAGTATCTGAGAAATAAAGAAGGAATATTAATTGTAATGTAAGCCCATTCAGTGGATGTGGAATTCAGGGAATGATGTCCCCTCATTAACAACTAAAATCTGGTTCTCAAAAGAGTTATCAAAATGTTCTCTCATATGTTAGCATCTAAAATAATTACAGCAGCAATATGGTCTACATTCTACAGGCTGCTTCTACCAACTGGCTAGACAACTATTTTCTCAAATTAAATTAACTCCATACTCTAGTTTTCAGAAATAAGTCTCTCTTCAACAACTCATTAGATAGACATATTTCCAAAGGGCTTATCTTCATGGAACAAAAGCTCATACTTCATTAACATTTCAAAAAAGTAAAGTAGGTCTTGCATTAATTAAAGCTTTGGCATGGGAGTCAGAAGATCTGGTTTCCATTTGGATATGCCGCCAACCAGAGAGAGGTATGTCCATTTGACAAATGCCAGTGATACATTTAAAAATACGTAACTCTTAAAAAATGAGATCAGTGTGTTAAAAATATTTTTCAAATATAATTAAACAAATATACAACAAAACCGCCTATGGCAGAGTCTAGCTGTGCACCAAAATCTATTTTCTTTCCTTAGTAGACTGTCTTTTGCAGCCTGCCTTGGAGTTCAATGCCATGTGACTAGATTCTCTTTGAAGGAATGTGAATGTTGAGTATTGTAAATCCCACATCAAGATTCAGTCTTTTAAGAGAGCACGTTTTCTGCATGTTCCCTTTCCTTTTCACCAGCCAGTTCCTCAACATGGCAACCAGCCTGCCTCAATCATGCAGGTGACAATGTGTTCTGGTTATGCAAGAATAACAAGTTAGCCTGGGGCCCGGAGTCACACACACTGACTGACCTGAACCTGCCTTCAGGAGTTACAGGAGAAATAAACTTATATTGTGCTTATACTATTACATATTTGGATTTATTTATCAGAGAAGTTTAGCCTACTGAAACTAAGGAACCCTCCGATTTACCAATTCATTCACCAGAAACACCTTTGACAAATTTGGAAAGATGTATAAATACATTAAGTAAAATGAGCCTGTATCAGAAAAACAGATTGTAAGAACATTTGTATTAAAATGTATGTAAATTAAAAGAACTATATTTTGTTAGTATATGAAGTTATATATTTGATGAGAGACAGTTTGACATAGTAGTTGAGAGAATGATCATAGTTTTATCACTTACTGGCAGCATAGTTTTGGGGAAAAAAATCACCTAACTTCTCAACACATCAATTTGTTCATTCCTAATATAGACACGGTAATAATAGTACTTACTCATGGGGTGTTTTGAGGACTAAATTAATTAATATACATATAGCACATAATAAAGGTTTAAAAAGCATTAGTTACTATTATTATCAACATTACAGCATAGAGAAAACTATGGAAAGATGTACTCTAAAATAGCAACATTGGCTGTCTTTGGAGTATGGGCTTGGAAGAAAAGACCTTTCCCCTTTATTCTTTACCATTTGAATTTGTCAGGATAAGCATTATAAGCATTTGGTTATTAAAATTCCCATATTTCTTTGTGATTATTAAACATCCAATAATTTTTAAAACACATTCAAAAAAAGATAATTACCTTTTATTTCATCTATTTTGTCTGCTTCAGATATCAGGTTTCTGTTTTGAAAGAGTACACATGAAGAAAATGTTTTACAATAAACTTGAAAATGTATAATCCAAAAGGAAAAATCAAATAATATTCTGCAAATATTTATTTGAAAAAAAAGTGGTAAAAACTGTATACCAGCACAATTGCTTAGAACCTAGCGATATCCACTGAACAAATTAAACATTTTTTAAACACTTCCATGTGATTGCTACTGAGAATATAGCGGGGCAAGAGTCATGGTTTCTGTCTTGAGGAAAAGTATAGGTTGAAGAATTATTTAGGGAAACTAAGTTTTCTTTGTAATTTCCAAAAAGTTATAAAAAATAAACACATACCTTCTAAAACATTGGAAAAACAAAACAAAAAAAAGTTATATACCAAAGTACAGAAAATAAAAGGAAGAATGAGACAGGAAAAATAGAGAAAGATGAAAAATAAGACCGAAGATACTATAAAAATAGGTATAAATATGATAAATTATACCATGAGAATACAGATGCTCAACTCAACAAGTACATACAGTGATCCTCCTTATACACCGTTTCACTTTTGTGGTTTCTGTTACCCACAGTAACCTGTGGTCTGAAAATATTAAATGGAAAATTAAAGAAATAAATAATTCATAAGTTTTCAATTGTGCACTGTTCTGAGTAGTGTGATGAAATCTCACTCTGTCTCTTGCTATCTTGCTCAGGATGTAAATCATCCCTTTATCCACACTGTACTAAATAAATTACAATAGGCTATTTTGAGAGAGAGAAAGCCCATATTCAGATAACTTTTATTACAGCATAGTTACAATTGTTCTGTTAGTAGTTATTGTTGTTAATCTTTTACTGTGCTTATATACTCTGATATAAAAAATCTAATTATATCACTAACAAGATTAATTTGAAAGATTAGAATGTTAAAAATAGAGAATATACCAATGTCTTATGGACTTAATCCTATATTAGGGTAAAATGGAAACCTTAGAGTCTGAAAAGAAAATATTACATGTGTCAGTCTCTGAATATAAGGCAATAAAGCTAAAATAGCAAAGATTTAGCAAAGTAATCCAACTACTTAAAAAGTTTAATTACTCTTCTAAATAATTGTTGAATCAAAGAGAAAGCAATATGCAATAACAAATTAGCAACAACAGAAGCACTACATATAAAAGATAACAGAAAAATAACCATTTTAGCCAAAAAGTTAGGAAAAAGAAACAAAATATATCAAAGAACATTAGAGAAATATATTAATAAAGCAAATATTAAAGAATTATAAAAAATAAAATGTTATTTTTTTACGTTTGAAAAAGCAGATGAGAATGTAGACAGATGGGATGCAAAGATATTTCTTTGTGGTTTAAATTTCTTATTATAAGTATATTTTACTTTTGCAATTAAAAATAAATGATAGGTAGGAAAACAAAGAACATTTTTGTTTTTTGCAGATTAATTAGAAAGTGCCAACTGTATTGACTATTTTTTCAATATCTCATGGAACATACTTAAAAATTAATCATATAATAGTTCAAAATTAATATCTCAAATTCCAAGATACAAAACATATAGGGGCACTGTTTCTGAGTTCAAGACAGTGCAGTTAAAGAATAAGAATTAAAAAAAAATAAGAGATTAACCATTTGATGGGTAGTTCTTTGATTTTTAAATTTCTTCAGTGGTTATAAATGTCTTTAGGTTTGTGTTTTCTTCTCAAATCAATTTTGGCAATTTATATTTTTCTAATAAATAATACATTTCTTCTGGATTTTTTAGTTCGTCAGAATGAAGTTGAACATCATATTGTTTTTTAAGTTGTTTTAGTATTTCAAATAATATGTTCTTTCTCATTCTTAATGTCTATAGCTGTAATTTCTCCCTTTTTTCCTAATTAGCATTGCTGGAATTTTATGTAGTGTATTGTTTTTTCTTCAAAGAACTAGTTATCAAAATTATTGACAAAATTGCACTATCATTCTGCTTTCTACTCTTTTAATTTTTGATGGCTATCTCATTTATTCTTATTGTTTTAGATTTACAAATAATCCTGCAGGAAATATGCTGGACTTGCCTCTTTATACCCTAGTGCTCATATTTCTGAAAGGTAGATTCCTCAAAGGGGGATTAATTAGTCACAAGGCTCCAATATTTTAAATGTTGGCGGATTCACCAAATTGTCCTTCAAAAAAGTTGTGCACTTACACTTGCACAAACTGTATGAGTGAACCTATTTCTCCATACCTCATCAACACTGGATACCATCAGTTTTAGTAAGTTTTCCAGGCCAAAAGGCAAAAACAATGATATGGCCTATAAAACTGTACATAAAATTGATTGAGGGTGCAGGGGAGCCTATTATATAAAAAGAAGGTAAGTTATCATGGTTGGTTAGTAAGATTAAAATGAGCCAGGGTATTAAATTTAGAAAATAGTGTACAGGTCAACAAAACTCTACGACAAGAGAAGAAACCAGGAGAATTGTGAGATTTTCTTTCATTCTTTTGACCACAGAGAAAGGGAGGCCAAGAACAAAGTGGAATTTGATTAAGTCGGCCTGAAGTTTCAGTTAATGTCCTACATGTTTGCAACTCCACGCTGGCCTGGCAGTGGGGTTCCACTTTATGATAATGATAGCATAATGGGTGAAAATCATGAAAATAAAGTAAATAATCAGGGGGAGAGAGAGTAGCATTCAGACTAGCTGACTCTTTTTTGGAGGGAGTTTAGGAAGAAGTTTGGGACAAGTGGTGCTGCAGCCAAGGATGAAATTCTAAGGGAAGAATTTGAGTTAAGCATACAAGGGCTAAGCTGGCCTGGGGGCCTAAGAGGTAGCTTCTCCCTCTGGATTGGTTGCTTCCAGCGCTAATAAAGAAACAGCAGGCAAAGGCAAGTTGGCGTTTTTCTCATCCATTTGTACCAACACTTTATATTTGATTAATCTTTGTCCTGTCTTTCATGTTTGTCCTTTGTCCTTTTTTTATTGTTGACTTGGTCAAAGCCAAACTCATCCTCCCTCCCTTGATCTTTCTGCGCATTGTAACACTAACCGTTGACCAAGGCTCTTTATTCTCAGCTTTTTTCCTCTCTTATGTCATAATCATTTTCTTCATAAATCTTTATTTTCAGCTTTTTATCTCATGCTACCCATACCTAAAAAGCTTTCACTTCACCCCCAATTCTCATATTTCACAAGTAAAATCTAATCTTAACCTAAAAGAGCCTTTCCTTTTACCACAATTTCATGGGCACTATATGTATATGTATGTATAATTTGGAGCTAGTCAACAGTCATGGTTTCTGTTAGTATAAAACAGAGAAGACTAGATCAATTCTTTCTTTTTAAGGTCCTCAGGTTCTGATATTGGATTTGGATAGTGTGGTTGAGTTCTTAGCTTTGGAAATTCCTCCACCTACTGGCTTCCTAAAATCCACTGACATATAATGAGGTTCACTTGCTTTATGAGTTCTGCCCATTTTTAAAAATAACACATGCCTCTCGTAAATACAGACACATTTATAAATCACTTTGAATTCCCAAAATCAGAAATTCTGTTATAAAGAAAATATATTCTTATAATACATTTAAAAGCAGATGATAAATTTCTTAATGCTTTCTAACAACCACTGGAGGGCAGAAAAGCATCACATAGCAATTCACTCCACGTTTGGCTAGAGAAGGAAAAGATATGTGTATTTCTTAGAGAACTGAAATCAAATTATTTTTAAATTTACTCTTTTATTTGGTACATTGGACATCTTTTCAGAAGAAACCCCTGGTGGTGGTTTTATTTTTTTCAAATTGTTTTCTCTCAATGCATTAAATTAGAAAGACCTTTATTCTAAAGTAGATACTTTAAAGAGCAATTTGCCATCCTCGGGTGAATTTGTCAGATATTTTTAATAAGAATAGTTTATATATGTTGATAAACTAAACTAAAAATTAGAGAAATCAATACTAAAACAACAGAATCTTGGCTGCCCAATTTTCAGGAACTCTCTTTACAGATGTCCAAAACATGGAATTCAAACATGGTTAAAAAATAAATAGCTACTTCCTTAACAGCTTCTTTTCAAAAACTCCTTGGTGATTAGAATGCAATTATTACCCCTACTTCCTCACCTTTCATTCCCTCTTCAATTGGTCTTTCACCCTTCACCCCATGAAACTATGCAGGCAAAGCTATCATTGACCTCCTAATGACTGAATCCAGGTCCTTTAGTTGGAAGGATCATAACTCAGCACTTGCTAACTTTAACTTAAGGGGATTTATTGGAAGGATATCACAGCCTCTGAACTTGAAGAAGTATAGATAGCAAGAGATAATTAACAGTCTTAGGGATCTCTGCTGGCATAATATTTATACCATCCCTGGATTACTTGGCTCAAGTTTCCAAATTCCTATTGAGTATGTCCAGTCGGCTGATCTTGGGTCACATGCCCACCCCATGGCTTGGAGCAGCAGAGCAGAAGGAGCAGAAGGCTCTAACAGTCTACCTCAACTGCACATGTGGAGAGAGGGGTTATTCAGTAAGAGCAAATTGGGGTGCTATTACAAGAGAGAAAAAGAGGTAAGGTACTAAAAAAAAAATGCCCACTACAGTTTTCCTTCTCCTTGATTTCTTTGTGGTTATAATACTTTATGGTTTTCCCTTCTTTTGGAAAGTCTCTTCTCCTATTCAATCCTACCTTCCTTCCCCACCTCACTATTCTAAGTCTCTCCTCCTCTTTCTCTTCCTTCCTCCTTCTCTTCAATATTCCCTTAGCCTCTTCTTGGTTTTCTTTTCTTCTTATTTCATAGAATTTTCCACCTACTTGTCAAGTCAAGGACCACCTGTATGCTTATGACGCCTCGATCTGTATCTTTACAGATACAATATATTCAACACCAGATCCCTTGGACATCCCACAGGCACCTTACTGCTTCTTCCACCATCTTGAGCCTCCTTTTGCCTTCTTCCATTTCCATGAATAGCACCACAATCCATTCACTCAGGCATCCAGGCCAATGACTGTGTGATGCTTCTCTCTTTCCCCCAAATCCATTCAGTCACCAAATTCCACAAAGTGGGCTTCATTTCACTCAAATGCCTTCTCTCTTTACCTCCCCATTGCTACTGCCTTGGTTCAGGTTCACTTCATCTTATCTAGCTTGTAGTCTCCTGGCTAGAGTCCTTGTCTCCAAATTTACACCATTCCAACCCATCTTCCATGGCTACCAGAGAGATATTTCTGAAAAAAGAAGAAAGAAAGAAAGAAAGAAAGAAAGAAAGAAAGAAAGAAAGAAAGAAAGAGAAAGAAAGAAAGAAAGAAAGAAAGAAAGAAAGAAAGAAAGAAAGAAAGAGGGAGGGAGGGGAGGGAGGGAGGGGAGGAGGGAGGGAGGAGAAGGAAGGAAGGACGGAAGGAAGGAAGGAAGAAAGAAAGAAAGAAAAAAAGAAAGAAAGAAAGAAAAGAAAGAAAGAGAGAAAAGAAAGAAAGAAAGAAAGAAAGAAAGAAAGAAAGAAAGAAAGAAAGAAAGAAAGAAAGAAAGAAAGAAAGAAAGAAAGAAAGAAAGAAAGAAAGAAAGAAAGAAAGAAAGAAAGAAAGAAAGAAAGAAAGAAAGAAAGAAATGGAACGGATTTATCTCTCCGATTAAAATTCTTCAATATTTTTTGTTGTCCACAGGATAGAGTCCAAACTTCCTCATAAAAGGCAAAAGCCCTTCATAATCTGGTCTCTCCCCACTTTTCCAAATTTATCTGTACTCGGTCCACCCCAGACCATAGATATCAACTTAGCTATTCCCATGAACTTTGCTCATGTTGCACCCTGTCCCTGGAATGACAATAGAGATACTGTGTCCTTGTGATAAATGCTTTTAAGACTCAACTAAACCCAAAGTTACTGCCTATATAAAGCCCTTCCCAATTCACACTTGTCTCCTTGCAAGTAAATGACCACTCACTCCTCTGGGCTGACACTTTGCCCTGTACAAATTTACCTGCCAATCTCTCCCATCTATCTGTAGCCCCTCAACTACAAAGATTTGGCTTAATTCACCTTTGTACACCTAGTATATGGTATAGTATCCAGCATTTGTATCAGTAAATAAGCATAGAAATGAATTTGTGACTAGAGGAGGTAGAGAAAGTCTATATATTCACTTGAGGAACTCAGGGAGTACAGAGTTACCAACACTTTTTAGTTAGAACCAGTGAGGCCTATCTAGATATGCATTGTATGTTAGTGGCTCTTTCAACTCTGGTTGCACAATAGAATTGCCTGGGGAGGTTTTAGCAAACATGGATGGCTGGATGCTAACCAAGACCGCTTATATTAGAATCTTTAGGGGTGGAGCCCAGAAATGGGTAGTTTTAAAAGGCTCCTCAGAGACTGTAGTATGCAGCCCCTGGCTGCAGCCAGATTATGGGACAATAAGGAGCAGAATGCCCGGGTGGCAAATAGCTCCCCAGCAAAGGAAGAGAGTTAACGTCACTGGTCTCTGACCTGGGCACTGGTTTGTGATCAATGAGGAGAAATGCTTTCGAGAGCAACATCAGATGGTACCAGTTAAATATATTATGATCCAGCTTTAAGGAAATTTATTAAAAGTAAATACTTGTAGAAAGCTATAAGCAGCGATGTCAACCAGCCTCCTTTTCATGGGAAAATGCTGCAGGAGAAAACTTGTAAGCTATTTAGTTGACTGACGAGGAAAAAGAAAGAATGCGAAGATCTTTGGAATCTCACTCTGTATCAGGATTCTTCTGGTTGTAACACAAACAAAGGAAAAGGGAATTTATCAGCTTGAGCAATTCTAAAATTCCAGGAGGTAGTTTTACACATAGCTGGATCCAGGATAGAAACATGTAACAAGAGTTTGTTCTCTGTTTCTCCATCTCTAAATTTCACTTTTCTTTATGTTGGTTTCACTTTTAGGCAAGGTCAATTCATGCGGCATCAAAAAAATGGCCACCAGCAGCTATAGGTTCCTACTGTCCTTGCATGTAGCTAGCAGTCTACTGAACCATGGGTATCTCCTTTCAGACGGTAAAATTCCAAAAATGACTCTATGTAGCCCAATTCATATCACTCTCCTATCCCTGAACCTGTGGTGAGGAGATAAAATACTCTCGTGTTTCTACTTTTACAGCTAGTGAGTAGTGGGGGAGTCCATCTTATCTGAATCACATAAATTAAGAATGGGTGGAAGTATAGTTCTCCAAAGAGATGCTGAAAAGCAAAAAAATAATTCTATTTTGTGTGGCTCAATTGGTACACAGCTTTGTGATTATTATCCTATTATAGTTATTATTCTTTGGTTACAATCCAAAGAATCTGACTCTAGCTAACAAGAAAAAATAACATTACAAGAATAATGGGTCACTCACAAAACCAAAGCAAAAGGTGAACAACTGGACCTTAAAGTCATCTGGAACCAAGGACAATCCAAGGAATCAGAGTAACAGAAACTCATGGACCGTCCTTTTAGACTGATTGATATCCAACCACTATCAGTCACCATTCAAGATTCAAGTTCTACTGAGACCAAAAAAAAAAAAAAAAGGCTTGTGTTGCTGAGACAGTCAGCCAGACCCTGATGACATTATTTGAATCCTCTCTTTCTACTTATACCTGAAGTCAGCCCCACCTTTCTCTTTTTTCTTACTTCTTTTTTTTTTGCCATCAGAGTAATACATATATATAGATAGATAGAGATAGAGATAAAGATAGAGATAGAAATATATATAGATGTATACACACACACAAACACACACATATATATACATAGTTTTTTTCATCATACAGTAGAAGAAAAATGGTGATACCCTGCCCCACCCAGCCCCCTAGTCCAGCTCCCATCTTGCTCTCTTGAGCTTTTTTTGTTGTTGCTCTTTTCCTGGTATTTTTTTTTTAACTGTTTATTTTCCACCACCCTTATTTCCATTTTCTGTTTAAGAGTCTATGGAAGAACAGCTTAAAACTACTTTGTGGTTTTTCCTACCCATGCAGTGGTGCAGATCAGTCTTCAGAGGCAGGCTGAGCACCCTATGCCTCAGGAGGGAACTGCTGAACAGACACAGAGGACCTGCCCACCTTCAGACCGGTCTGTGACTTCAGGTTGAACAGCAGTAAATCTGAGAGCTGCGGCCATCCATTCACCCTGAAATTCCTCCTTGGTCACAGCCTTTCAGCAGCAACCTGCTCTTTCTTTTTCAATCTCTTCAGGATCTCTGTAGCAGTAGAGATCAGGCATGACCTCCCATGAGTGGTCATAGGAGATGGTGCCACACATGCACAGAACTTCCCAGGCCAGCACCCATCATATCAGATCCACTAAGTGAGCTCCCTTAGTAAGACTCCCCTGTCACACAGGATGGTCACCTGGCACAGAGGAGAGTCTGTATTATACAGAGCGATGGTAGGAAGGTTAACATAAGATGCCTCTGAGAGGCTGGTAGTCAGCGCTGGGATCAGTGGCCACTGGAAGTTCCCAGAAAGCTATGCTACTTCGATCCGGTTAGTGAAGGTTCCAGGAGTGAAGTGGCCAGCAATAGGAGTGGCTCCAAGGGCAGCAGCAAGCTTCAGCACAGCTCTCAGGTCAGTATTCCTGAAGGAAATGACACTGACATCAGCAGGTTTTTCAATGGCAACAAGGGCAAAAGCTGACAACAGAAGTTTCTCAAAGGTTCTCTTCAGATTTATGATATAAATGTCACTTTTTCCTTCTGCAGACGCATCATTCCATTTGGAAGTCAAGTTTAGTGCCACCTAAGTGAGTTCTTGCTGCAAGAAATTCGAGGATGTACTCCTTCATTTGCAGAACATCAAAGGCTCTGGACATTGTGAAAATTTCTCTTTGAATTATGGTGGGAACTCAGAACGATGTAGTATGGACCACTTTCTGGGTAGCACAGAAAGGCTGGCTTTTCTTGGCATGAGTGATGGCCTTTCTTTCAAAAAACTTTTTGGTTTTCTGTATATCTATGCAACTATTTTTTTAATTGTCAGTACTCATCAATACATTTCCCCCATTTCAAACATATTCATAGATTTCACTTTTACTTTTGAAACTTCTTTCCATAAGCCGCTACTCTTATTTTTCTATCCTGGTAGATTTCAGGGTAGAATGATAAGCTGGCACATTAAACTTCTTGTTCTTGGACCCCCTAAATGGCAACATATAGAAAGTTTCTCAAAAGAAAAATACTCCTATATCTAGCTTAGGGGTTTGGCTGAGGGAATTCCAAAAACAGAGTTTAACAAAAATTGGGGAATGAGGAGTCACTATTCAGCATATGGATTTTACATAATCTGCTTCCTGCAAGCATTGTGCTCCACTTCCACTTTCCAAAGTACCTTATACCTCCAAGTTCCAAGTCTTTCCTCCTTAAGTCAATGGCCTTCTATCTTGCAAAAGTACATCCAACTTGTAGGTTTATAACTTTATTCCTTTGTTTTATTTCAATGGGTATTTTAAAAAGGTGATGAGTACATGTGCTCAGTTCATCATGCTTTTCCAGACTATTTTTCTCAAATTCATTTCACTCAGGAATTAGATCTTTGTGGAATCTAATTTTATTTTTATTTTTCTATTAGAGTTGACATTCAATATTTTACATTAGTTTCAGGTGTAAAGGATAGTGGTTGGACATTTATATAATTTACAAAGTGATCCCCTGATTAGTCTGGTACCCACCCGGCACTATACGTAGTTATTACAATATTATTGACTATATTCTGTATGCTGTACTTCACATCTTCATGACTAGTTTGTAACTACCAATTTGTACTTCTTAATCCCTTCACCTTTTCACCCAGTGCCCCAACATCCCCTTCCATCCGGCAATCACCAGTCCGTTCTCTGTATCTACGAGTTTTTTTTGTTTGTTCATTTATTTCATTCTTTAGATTCTACATATAAATGAAATCATATGGTATCTGTCTTTCTCTGTCTAATTTATTTCACTAAGCATAATATACTCTAGGTCCATCCATGTTATTGCAAATGGTAAGATTTCATTTTCTATGGCTAAGTAGTATTCCATTTTATATATGTACCACTTGTTCTTTATTCAATCATCTATTGATGGGCACTTAGGTTGCTTCCATATCTTGGCTATTGTAAAAAGTGTGTTGATTTTCTTTGAATAAATACCCAGAAATGAAATTGGTGGGTCATAAAGTAGTTCTATTTTTAATTTTTTGAGGAAACTCCAAACTGTTTTCCATAGTGGCTGTACCAATTGGCAATCCCACCAACAGTGCACGAGGGTTCTCTTTTCTCCACATCCTTGCCAACACTTGTTTGTTGATTTATTGATGATGTATTGAGTCTTACTAATGAGTCCCACTGAGGTCACACCTCAGTGAACTTCTTTGCTCACCAATAATTTTTACAGTAATTTTATATCAATATTTCAGAATATAAATCCATCTCGGAGTATAGTCTTTTAACCCTGTGTTTATTGACCCTCAGGTCCAAATCTTTGCTTGCTCTGCAATAACAGAGCTAAACTCTGTGAGTACTTCTCCCATCCCAGTCGGTCTGACATTAGGCTTTGTTAGTAGAGAACATTGGTGGGGGAAGGGGGCACACTGAAGAAGAGGCTTATCTTTCTGGTTCTCATGTGCTCATCTCCTTGGGCTCTTATAGCATGCAAGTTTCCTTTTAGCAGTGCCCCATAGTCAGCAATAAGCAGCAATTTCCCATGGCAACTTCCCACAGTACACTGCTTCTTGGATGGCTTCATAATGTGCTACTGGCAAAACACCTTCCTGTAAGTACTTCTCTGGGTACTTTGCAGTGAGTTCTGTAATAAAGGCACTTCCCTGTGGAAAGCTTCTCTCAGGACTGCAGAAAGAGGATTTCTAATGAGTCTCACTGAAGTCACACCTCAGTTAACTTTCCTTACCCAGGAGCCACAGTCATGCCCTCTCCAACAATGAGATGCCAGGTAGAGGAGTGGGGAGGGCTCTTCCTTGTCCACTCTATTTCAGTCCTAGAAGTAGTGGCTGCTCCATCTACTGTTCCTATATGGCTGGAGTTATGTTTGCCTCTTACTAGCTAATCCCCACTTTACTCCACTTCTGTTAACAATTCTTTATAGTAAATGTTTTCTGTTCAAATTACTGTGCAATTTTTCTCTCTTAACTAGACTCTGACTGAAACAAACCTTCATTTAGTCTTAGTTCTAGATGTTATTGAGTATTTAATGTTTACCAAGTGTCCTTCTGTCACTGTCTGTCAGTCATTTTGGTTGTTGAGCTTCATCCTCTAGTAGGTTCCTCAAGAGAAACTCAAGTGAATAACATTCTCTGAGTTATTTCATTTTGATAACAAATCAGTTTATGCTTTTATACTTAGAAGTCAGTTTTGCTGTATACAAAGTCCTTGGTTCTCATTTTCTTTCAATATTTTAAGTGTTTCACCATTTTCTTCTCACATGAAGTGTGAATGTTCATATCTTATGATAGTTAAATTGTCTGTCTCTCATAAATTACTTTTTTTGGCCTAAATGACTACTTTTCAAAAAAATGTAAGTCTAGTAATTTTACTAGAATACATCTTCTTGTTCATTCTCAATATTTCCAGATATGCTCTTTCAATATGAAGTTTCAAATATATATGAATATACATATGAAATATGTAAATATAACATATGTGCAAATATATATAAATATATATAAATATATATGTTTCTACTGCAGGAAAAGTTCTCTTGAATTATGATGTGCTGTATTTGTTCTGTTAGCTAGATTGGTTTTCTTTATTAGAGACACTTTATCCATATGTTGGACCTTCTTTGCTTATTTTCAATATTTATCATTTCTCTCAAATCATTTCTATGTCTATATTTTTTTTTGGACTTAAAAAAATCTCATTTCAAATTCGAGTTCTCTTTTGTGTTTGTTTACTACCATGTTATTTCTAGTTTACTATTCTTTTCTGAAATCATTTTTTCTTTTATTTCTAATTCTATCCCAAGTTCTGTTACTTTATGGGTTTTTATTGAGTTTTCTCTTTCATGTCTTATCATTTTCTTAATATCATTACAGTTTTGATATGATTTTTCAGCTTTGACACTATGCAAGTTTTGAATTTGTGATTTGACCCAACCATACTGTATTTGGGGTTTGTGGTGTTATCTGTCATCTAGTTTTGTTGTAAATATTGTTCTATGCATTTTTGGGTTTTCTATCTACTATTTTTATGTGAGGATTCATGGAGATACAAAATTCATGTACCACCATCTTTCTAGAATCCATTTATATTTTTGACTTATGAATACTCTCTTTCTACATCCCTGAGACTTCAATCTTTAGTTGAGCATGATGGAAAGGGGCTAGAGTCGATCAGTATGTTGTCTGGATTGGCAATGATGCATTACACCACATCCTCATTCTTGAGTGATGATTCACTTGGTTATAACATTCTAGGCTGTCAATAGTTACCCCACAGTACTACTTATCTACCTATCTATCTATCTATCTATCTATCTATCTATCTATCTATATGTATGTATATATATATTCAGCATATATTTTTTGTGAATTTGGTTTCCAGTCTAAATGTCATTTCTTTGTAAATAGCTTATGCTTTAACTGCTGTTATTTAGATCATTAAAATTTTCTCTTTGCTTAAACTCATCATGATGTATATATTGTTTTCTCAAAACTTGATTTGCTTCTTCAATCTAGAGTCATCTTTCAAATCTAGAAAATTAATGGCCATTATTTCTTTGAACCTTGCCTCACTTCTTTCTTTTGAAATGTCTCTTAGATGTACTGTTGGACTTCTTATATTAAGTAGAACCTCTGAACTTGTTGGTTATGTAAGGCAAAAAAAAAATTTTTTTCTTAAGTCATTTAGAATTAGGTTTTTTATCACTGAAACAGAAACACTCTTTTCTCAGAGGCAAAGTCAGAAAAATAGAAAAAGAAATGATCCCTGAAACTATCATTTGATTATCTGTAACCAGATATCCTTGAAATCTAACTATTCCTACACCTTTTAGTTTTGTAAGTCAATAAATTCACTAACTTTTTCTCCCTTAAATCCGTTGCAATTGGATTTCTGATAAGTGCAACCGAGTCCTAATTAATCTAAATGTTTATTTTACTATGTGGCTAGCACTGGTTCAATGAGCACAATACTTTACACTTGTTCCATGCCATCTTCATTTCTTTGTTCCTGCTTCTCCTGCCTCTGCCGCCCAACTTGAAATGCTTGATTGTTTAAACTTTACAATTTCCTCACAGTTTATTTTAAAACCAAATTTGTAAGGGTAACCTTTCTAACTATAGGCCACCGTTATCTTTCTCTTTTTTTGGATTTAAGTTATACTCATATTGTCCTCAATAGGTCTTCAAGTGTTTCATCAAAGTCCTTCCCTTTAATCAAAGCATTAGTTTTTTTCAAGGGCAAAAGTTAAACCTTTTACTTTTATATCTCCCAAAGCAAAGTCAGTAAGAATACAACTTTATTGCCTCTATATTAGCAAGTACACACAAAGTACTTGGCCCCTATAGGTCTTCTATATGGTACTGGGGATACATATATATATATTCCTATCACTTAATCAAATTAATGACATAGGAAAGTATATTAAAATATAAATATATAGGTGCTATACATAGTTCAGAAGAAGGAGAAATCATGCCTGGGCTGGGATACTCAAAGAAGGGTCCCAAGTCCTGGGATATGAATGGGCCTTGCATTAACAGAAAATAAAGGAAAAGGCACCAAAGGTAGAGACACTGGGTTTGAGGAAAGGCACAGCTTTGCTGAAGTAGTAAACTTGTGACTACAGCAATGGAAAGTAAGATTTTACGGACACAGGTTAGCTCCAGAATGAGAGTCTAGCTCATAAAACAGCATAATCCCTTCTCCCTTCTCTTACAATGAAAATCTCTGCAGCTGAGCCATACTCTCTTGACATATGTCCCCATTTAGTTTGGTTATTTATTAATTTCTTAACTTCTGAGGGGCTTGTGTCTTGTAACACCTTCCTGAGTACAAATGACCGAGGATAATTAATTGGAATGAATGCAGGCAGAAATACGAAACAAGCCCTCTGCCCAGAGAGCAAAACAATTGCGGCTCCGCAAGAGAAAAAGTGACGCTGATCCCTGGGACCTTTCTAGGAAATCCTCTTCCTCCATTAGCCATTTCTCCCGAGAAAGCCTGAGTCCACATCCCGTGGGATTATCTCGGGAAGCCTCGGGCCTTAGACTTCATTAAAACCTTCATTAAAATCCCGTGGAGGTTGGGGAGGGCGGTGACGGTCTGCAAGCCCACGAGCCAGTGATTTCCCAAGGAAGCATCAAGGATCCCAG
>NW_024342644.1:4806660-4901725 GCF_902729225.1 Pteropus medius | reverse complement strand
CCGCCCTGCCTCCCACGCCTCGCCCTGTCCGCCCCGCCCCACGGCCGGCGACGCCGCGGACGGGTGGGGTTTCCGCTTCCGCTGGCGGATTGTTGACGCTGGTGGCTGCTGCGGTGGCGACTGGACCGTTGGGGAGGGGCCAGTGGGGGAGGGATACGGTGCAGTGACAAGACAGCGGAGGGTGCTGCTGAGGCGACGATGGCAGAGGGGCCGGAGGAGGCCCGAGGCCGCCCTCCTGGGCAGGGCGACAGCGGAGGGGACCACGAGCCAGTCCCTTCCCTGAGAGGCCCTCCTGCCGCCGTTGCCCCACGTCCCCGGGACGGGCCGCAGGCCGAACCCCAAGCCCCGGGCAGGCCCTCACCCGCGGGCCTCGCGCCCACTGCAGCCGCCGCCGAGGAGTCGGAGCAGCCCCGCGAGCCTGGGAAGCGCGGGGAGGCGGCGTCCAGCTCCGGTGCGGGCCCGCAGGAGCCGGCGGGCTGCGAGGCGCCGGAGGCCGCGGCCCCGCGGGAGAAGCCGGCGCGACTAAGCGCCCGCGAGTACTCCCGGCAGGTGCACGAGTGGCTGTGGCAGTCTTACTGCGGCTACCTCACCTGGCACAGCGGCCTGGCCGCCTTCCCAACCTACTGCAGTCCCCAGCCGCCCCCGCCGAGCTACCCCTCGGGCGGCGCTGCCGCTGTCCCCCAGGCCGCGGCGCCGCCGCCCCTCCAGCTGGGCTATTACAACCCCTTCTACTTCCTGAGCGCCGCGGCTGCCGGCCCTGACTCGGGGGCGGCGCCCGGCTTCACCACCCCTGCTCCAGTCGCGGGCCTGGGACCTCGGGCTCCTCACGTGCAGGGATCCGTCCGGGCAGCCCCAGTGACGAGGGTGGGATCCGCCGCCCCTTCGCGAACCCCGAGCGAGAATGGGCGCCAGGCAGGTGAGAAGCGCGAGCGAGAGGTTGGGCGGAGAAGGGTCTTCAGGGAACTGTGGGGTACCAGAGGCAAGTTTATAGCATACAGCCGCGGCTGCCGCTACTGCGGTTGGTATTTCTCCGCGTGCTTCGGCTATCGTCTGCCCAGGCCTTAAACACTGTACAGAGAGGCTATACAGTTTTTAGTACCTTTAGACTTGGCACTCGGAATAGATTCCCTTGCTCCTGAGACTAATCGTTTCCTTGTGTAAAGAAATCTTTGCTCCTCGAACCACTCCCTTTGATTTCCTCGTTCTAGTGAATAAGATCCAAAGCTTATTTTTCTCAGATGGCAATCCTACATGGCGGGTGGCGTGGGGGAGTTGACTGGTAATGCTGGAAATAATCCGGACGTGATTTTATTATGTTATCTATATATTATAGAATATGATATAGGTAATATAGAACTAATATATTAATTATATTCCATATTACCCATATATTAAGGACAATGGAACTGGTGGATATAAAAGGAGATTTACATGAATACAAATGGAGTTCTGAACCTTTGGCTGGGTCCTGGCTGAATAATTTTGTATATTGTATGTTCTTTATGAGAATTAGAATATTTCGCATTAGTTACTTTTATTATTTAGAGTTTTTATTCAGCCACAGATGTATGGAACAAGAATTGGCCACACTGAATTTAATCTCATTTAGAATTTTGGATGACAGGTCGATTTAGAACATAGAAAGCAAGACTAAATGAATAGGAGGTTTTAAAATGAGGAACACAGGGATTTACTTTGTACGAATTGTCTATACTTAACTTTGATTTTTACTAAAATATGTTTAATTTTGTGTCATACGCTATGATCACCTGGATTCTCCTTATTACTAGGAGACCCTAGTAAAATGTGTTGAGTACCTTAAATAAATTTATGTGAAATTATTTTTTAAACATCGAGGCGAAAGCATACTTTAAACTTTTCACAAATAGTGTTGCTGTATTTTATTAACATGTATTATTGTACTACTGGTGGAGTCAGTGAGTCAATGCCAGTGATTGTTGCAAAGTTATAAATTTTATTAGCAAGTCGTACCTTGGCTTTACATTCTTCATTTATTTACCTAGCTTGGGTTCCAAGGCATATGTGAAATGATTAGGTTTTTCTAACTTTTTTTTTTTTTTAATTTACAGGCAGAGAGTATGTTATTCCATCCTTGGCCCACAGATTTATGGCAGAAATGGTGGATTTCTTTATTCTCTTCTTTATAAAAGCAACCATTGTCTTAAGCATTATGCATCTCAGTGGAATAAAGTAAGTTAAGGCCATTTGCAGAAAGGTTTTAATGTCTTCTGTCTAAAAATCTTGTTTTGAAATTCTATTCATGCCTGCAAGTAACTACATGGATAATTGGTGGCCAGTGTCGTGATTTCTTTATAAGAGCTGTGTCAGATTTGGTTTTATTCTCCTTGGTTTTAAGAAATGACTACAAAGGAGAGAAAAACACTTAATTCTGTAAGATCTGTGGGAATCTCACCTATTAAAATTATGTAAAAAAGAGCCTCCAAACCTGGTTTAATTTTATTCAACTCTTTTCTTAGGCCAGGAACTCATTTCCCTCTTACTAGGCATAAAAAGTTTTTGGTAGATGAACTATATTAATAATCAGCTAGATGGCATTTCCAAATATGATTGTTTATACTATCAGGCAAGTTTCAAGTGAACTGCAAAGCGATCCATTTATGTGAATAATAATCTTTTCAGATTAATAATCATAATAGCAGTTGTCACTTGCTAAGTACTCTCTACATGCTAGACATAGGTTGACCTCACCTCTTTATATGGATTTTTATTTAATCCTACCACCACTATGAGCTGTAGAGGTTAATACCTCCATTTTATAGATTGAAATTTGGGTTTACAAGAAGCCCAGAATTGACCAAGTTACAAAGGTAGTAAGTGACAGTCAAGATACAAACCCTTGTAGTCAAATTTCAGGGCCCTTGCGAGGAACCTGAGTTTTACGGTGATTCCTTTCTGTCTCTCCCTCTCCTACCCCTACATTTCCAATCAAATACCAACTCCTTTCTGTTGAATCTCCTGAATAGCCCAAAACATTCCCTCTTCACTCTCGGGCCATTTTTCTTCATTATTGCTTCTCCAGTTACTGTCATCTCCTGTTTGCATTATAGCAAAAGTCTTCTAACTGGTATCTCAGTCTCCTGTATTATCTCAGTCCAATCTATGATATAGAACCAAAGAGATCATAAATTGATTTTGTTCCTCTCCTGCCTTAAAACCCTTCAGTGGTTTCTCATTGCCATCAGGATAAAGTCTTATCTTCATGTGGTTTAACAGATGCCCTTGCTTCTTAATCACTGTCACCCCTCATACTTAGTATTTGAGACATACCAAACTGCTTACAGCTTCCATCACACTCTTGTTCCAAGGCTTGCTTTCTTTGTAGTCCCTCTCTCTGATACTTCTCCCTTATTAGTCTGGCTAACTTCTCTTCATCCTTCAAATCTCAGCAAAAATGTCATTTCTGGGATGCCTTCACAAGTTCTCATCCCATTTTATTATTTTGTTCTGCTTTCTCTGCGTGGTTAAAATCTCCATGAAAGCAGAGACCATGTTGAGTTCACTCACCATTATATTCCCAGGGCTAGTATAGTGCCTGCTTATGATAGTGCTGCTTATTTGTTGAATAAGCTAATGAGTGTTTTATAAAACTAGATGGTTGAAAACCTAAAGATTAGGTTAGAATTTCAGTTAAAATTTATGACGTATACTAACAAACAAAAAATACAACTGCTTGATAACTAATTCTTAATAACCCAAAACTATTATTTTGTGTAGGGATATCTCTAAGTTTGCTATGCATTATATAATAGAAGAAATAGATGAAGACACATCAATGGAAGACTTGCAGAAAATGATGGTTGTGGCTCTTATATACAGATTATTAGTTTGTTTCTATGAGGTAAGCTACTGACTTCAGCAAATGTTAATATTTAATAATCTAACTTTAGATTATCAGCCCAAGATAAAAAGGTTTTCTTTAACAATACTTCTCAAGTTTAAAAAACAAACAAACAAAAACAACGTTCTGAGTGGAGAATTTCTTTGTAGTATATTTTCAGTCTCATGGTCCAAAAATATACTTGTAATTGATTGTGGAACTTGAAATGTTTTTCCATAGAAACAACTTGCTAAAAAATATAATGGGTCATAGAGAAATATTACAGTAGACATCTGATGGTATTAAAGACATTAGAGACTTGCAGAAATGCATTAAAAGGTTAACCTTTGATATTCTGTGAAAGTCAACTTGAAATTTTTAAGACATGAATAATATGGCAACTTACTTTTAAAGGAAGACTTACCTTTAAAATTGGTTTAGTTGAGTTAGTAAATTATTTTTAAATTATCCTCTTTCCTTAGATAATTTGCATTTGGGGAGCAGGTGGAGCTACCCCAGGGAAGTTCCTGCTGGGGCTTCGAGTTGTGACATGTGATACATCAGTGCTTATTGCACCGAGTCGGGTTTTAGTGATTCCTTCCTCAAATGTTAGCATCACAACGTAAGTTCTTTCCTTAGCTTAATCCACTATGTACTTAAAATAATGCTTTATTTTCTCGATAGTGTTCTTTCTTGATAGAATATTATTCATTTATATGTGGTTGTTATACTTTATAGTAATCAATATAATTCATAAGTTATACCATTTGACATAGTATTTTTAAGATGTTGGTATTTTTTCTTCAAGGCATAGAGTAAATAAATAGGCTTACATTAAGGGTAAAACAAAGTTTGAGTATTTTTCAGTTATATTAATATGATTGTAGACCCCCTCTTCAGTATACATTTTCAAGAGAAACATTTTATGAAATAAAAGTCACAATAATGAGAGGGCAATTTGAATGTTGATGCTACTTATGTCAGTACTCCATGCCTAGCTTTATTATTCTCTAGATCTGCGGATATTGGGTCAGTTGCTGATCTTCTTTGAGCCTGTCATTATCCCATCTTGGATAGGCAGTAAGAGTTTTGATAACTGAATGCACACATTCTGCCCTCCCCCCACCCCTTTGTAATACTCCCAGTACTCATGGCTAGCTGTTGGCATCTGGCTCTAGGGGAAGGTACACATAGTGATAATGGAAGTTGGGGAGGTGAGTAGGTGGTAATCAGTTGAGCAAAACAAGATACTGGCAGGAATAATTGCCAGAATGATTCAGAGCTGGATTATTATATAAAGAAATATAAATGGAAGACTCTAAAAACCTTGATTTCGCTGAGATCCTCAAAATTTCCTTACAATTTTGTGTTTATAATAATCCTGGCTGCTAATTTTAATGAGTCAGTAATGACTAATGTTTATTGAGCTCCTCTTATAAACACTGTGTATGTATTAACTAACTAAATCCTAACCTTATGATAGGTACTATAGGTACTATTATCTCCTTTTTACAGATGTGTAATACAATTAATGACTGGTAGAAATGGATCTGAAACCAACTAGTCTGGATTCAGAGCCCACACTCTTAGCCACGGTGCTTTTCTATAGTCTCTCAGCGCGCTAAAAGGCAGAAATCTAACATAAAGTAGGATAATTCTCCATTCTAAGCTATTGTCGAAAAAAAATTTTTAAGCTTTTTTAAATCACAGGATACCACAAGAACAAGCTGATAAAAGAATATACAGTAATTTAAAATGCTAGTGCTTCATAGAAGGTAGAAAATGGGACTGCAGGAAACATACTCAATTTAGAAGATACTAAAAACAGGAATGAGTGATGATAGAAAAGATAAAGGAATAGTTACTTTCTTCTGGCAAAATGCTATAAACTTTAGGTCCCATATAACTGCTTTTAATGTGAAAGTTCTAGTCTTTTATATTGATAAAGTCTTTAGAACTACCCGAGATGGTTTGATCATAATATAATGATACAAAGGTAAAAATTCTCTCAACTGTACTTTGAATGTTTTAAATACATATTTTGAACTTGATAGAATACTGTTCATCTGTATGTGGTTGGTATACAATTTATCTGATATTTTTTGCTTTGTTTTTTAATTTTAGGTCCACTATACGAGCTTTGATCAAGAATTTTTCTATTGCTTCTTTTTTCCCTGCTTTCATCACACTGCTGTTTTTTCAGCATAATCGAACAGCCTATGACATTGTAGCAGGAACCATTGTGGTAAAAAGAAATGGGGTCAGATGATGCCTCAAAAAGCCCTGAATTCCATACTCTCTGGAATAATGACGAGACTAAATTATGTATCAAGGCCATCAGTATCCCTGGGTTACGTTAATTGATGATTTAGAAATTAAAGCAGTCACTCCAGTGTGATGCAGGTGACTATTCTGAAAGTATTGATTTTACTTGAATGCCAAAGAACTTTGCCAGAAGAAAACCTGTTAAATTCAAGTGTTAAAATTTTAGATTGAAAAGAAGGCAAGTGGTCTTATAATCAACAATGGACAATATATGCTAAGATCTAAGGCATTAGAATTTGCTGAAAGCATTTTCAGCTTTGAAATCTCCAAATGAAACTTAATTTTGGTTTATCCCAAAATGATGGAAAACATCCAGTTGTGTTTTGTAAACACATTACTCATCTTTCAGTTAACACTTCTTGGGGAAATTGTTCTTTGTTTTTTGCTGAGAGGGAGTGGGGATACAACTCTAATCCACTTATCTCCCAGCCCAGGAGGCATATGTTAGAGGCAAGAGAAAGGGGCAAGTGAGACAGGCCTAGCACTTCCCTTACCTGAAGTTTTAAAATCTGTACTGCAGTTTACTGTAGGAATGATGTAACTTTACAACTATTCTTAATGCATAAACATGTATTTGGGGGCAAGTTTGCATGATGATGAAAAAGTATTGTCATTGCTATATTAATATTTATTAAAGAAAAGGTAAGTTAGTTATTGCTTTTAATGGGGGGGGAGAGTAAATTTTCACTGTAAATTTAACTAAAAATTCATGTGCAAGTATTTTCAGTGCCCTAAATCAATATAAGTATGTGGGGAAAAATTCCATCAAACTGTTGCATATTTACTGTAAAACATTATTCCCAGTATGTGTGCAGCATGAAGAAAGTATTAGTGCTTTTCAGTATTCTGAGTATTAACTTCTATTTATACGCAAGATATTCACATTAGTCTTTTTATATTTTATATAGTTCCATAACGTTTGAAACATCAAGGAGTTAAGTCTTAGTATTTCATGATTAAATACTGGTAGCCTGTGAAATATTAGCAATTTTCCCATTACGGACTGTTCTAAAACAAGGAAGAGTAGCATTTCCAGACATTATTCTAAGGTCTTTGGATCTATGGGCCAAAAGCTTTTATTTTGGGCTTGCCATGGATGATGTTTTGAGGAAAATGTTAAGCAAAGGAATACTTTGTGTACTGCCATTTTAATTTATTTTATTGAAGCAGAGTTGTGGAGTTTCAAGTGTGTGAGCATGCTTTTGTTAGATGGCCCAATTAGCTGTGTTGAGATATACCTGAACTAAGTTTTGTTTCTTACGCATTTTCTCCAACTCTGATATTATCGCCCAAAACCAAAAAAACACTAAATTGTGTTGGACAGTTTCAAGGATCAATCTAGGCTTTAGTTTTGGTTTTATTAGCAAATGCAAGACATTTATTACCATTATCAATTTTTAAAGTGATTTTTTTGATATTTAAAACTGAAAATGTTCACATTTGATAGTTATAGAAACCTTAACGGTGTCCTTATTAATACCTTTTTATTGTAAAACTTCATAAACCATGTTTTCCAAAATAATTTATTAAATTCAACATTACAGAAAGCCTATCAGTTAAAGTGTGTCAAAGTATTATTAAACAGATCATTCACTTGTAGCCTCTGGAGTTAAGTGTCATGGCCCTTCACAGTAAGTAAAAATAAATAAAACTAAAGTTTTATTAGACTAGAAATTGGGAAATGTTACATAAGTTTACCATTTATACATTAGCATTACCTGTATACACTATTTTTTTCAGTGATTGGGAATTCAAGTTGAAATGTCCTTCAGTCATGTAACTCTGGAATTTATCTTGAATGTATTATTTCCCCTCAGATAATTGATTGGTTTACCATCTAGGCTATTTATTTTTATAGTAAAACAAAAGCAAATAAGTAGTACAGTTTGTTATACTTAAAATACTGCACATTTTCGATATATGTCATTCAGATTATTATCTGTATAGGCTCATTTTGATCCATCTCAGGATTCAAGTTATACTACATAGCCCTCTAAAATAAACATAAGTATTATTATTTCGTCTGCTTTTAAAACAAAAAAATCCAAGTCTTTCTATTTATGAATTCAGCACCAGGAAGAGATTTTGATTCCCACATCATTGGAAGAAAAAAAAAATGACGTAACAGTGGAAAGCCATATTTTTTCTCTGGGGTCGTAAAGAATGGAGAATCCCTCTTTTCAAAAACACTTTTCTATTTAATATGTCATTTATAGAAATGCTGAAGCTCTAGCCTAAAAAGGCAAAAAGAAACTTGTCTTCATAGTACAAACATTATTCATCACTTTTACAACATAATAAGGTAACAAAAATTAGGAGTTGGACTAAGAATACTATTTCAATGAATGTGCCTAAATAAAACCACAGAACAAGCAGCTAACTTAGGCATCTAGAAAATTTCGGTACCCATTACTAAAGGTAGCCCAAGTGGCTAGTGCACCTTGACAAAGTCTTATATTAATATTCATGCTGGGCCTAGGGTAGGTAAGTGAATGATGGCAAGCCTTACTTTTAGACAAATCTGACTACAGATATTAAGCCACTACTTCTTTGGATAGCAAGCCTTTACAGTATTGCCCAACTGATACTTGTGTTGGACTGGTTCAGAAGTTACTTTCCTACATATTTACCTTCCAATTTTACTCAAATATTTAGGATTGAAAAGAACATATTTGAGGGCCTCTTTGTCTAAATTATAAAAGTGAGTCTTCACTGTTTTGTTTCAAATGGTGGTAAAAATTTTGACTGAAAGATTTGTACCCTTAAATAACTTACACATAAGTATATCCAGTATACTAGAAAGGAGTTAAAAATTTATTTTCTACTTGGGAATAAAGGTTTGAGGGGAATAGGGACACTAAGCATGTTCATTCTACCCTTATCCCTATTAAAAACAGACTATTGTTTCTTTTGAAGGATATTTCTAAATAATAGTATTCCTAAAATCAGACAAGTATTTCAATTACTTGCCATTCCCCACCCCCATTTTACAATATGTACTTACCTGGATGAAGTGCATTTCAGACTCTGTATTTCCTTGCAGTTCATTATAGTAGGGCTTGACCCACAAACAGTATCTGATGGCCTGCCTTTAAATAAATTCAGCATTCTATTTTTAATAATTTGTATGCCACCAGTTTGTATTGTCTCAATAAATACTTGGTCACCAATGAATTTGTGTCTTGCCCATTTCTTTGAGAAAGTTTGCTCTAGAATCGTCTAAAGGAGACCTTGCTTCCAAATAGCTTTTCTAGCATTCTCTGTCTTTAGAATGGCTAGCAGTCAACTCTAGTGCTTTCAGAAATCGAAGTCTAACAAAACAATCACCTGCTTTTTGGGATATATTCTTTTAGCGAGTCACTCAAAAGTTAGTTACCCATAGATGACTAAGCTTAATGTTAAACTAATCGTGTCCTTAAAAGTTGTTAATCCATCCCAACTATTAAGATATTAAGGACCAATATTACACATGAGGAACCAGAAATTCAAAATCTCATAGCTAGTAAATGACTCAGCTGGGAAATTTAAACCTTGTTCTCATCTTAAAAGCATTTCTTATTCTAACCTTTAGACAACTCTAGAGGACAGGATACAAAACAGGTCCTTGAAGGGTAAAGATAGTAGATAAATGTAGTTAAACCATGGCCTGGTCCGAGTCCCATAGTGATGTGCTATTTTGTTAGCCCAGCTACAAACTACATATTGTGGAATTACAGTGGACTTCTGTGATGTTTTAAAAAGTTGCCTGTGAGAAGTGAAGACTCTGACATGATCATACAGGTGGTGTGTACAACAGCTAGACCCAACATACCTATTTCCTTTGTACCAAGTTTCTCAGTTTTCATTAAACACACGACCTAATCTTTATAAAATTTCCAGAGTTTCAAACTTTAAACGGGCCCTGGAAATGTGCTACATGTTTCAGTCAACATGGACCACGTATACAACAGTGGTCACACAAGATTACAATAGAGCTAAAAATTCCTATTGCCTAGTGACATAGCCATCATGTATGCCATACATAGCACAATACAACTACTTACAGTAGTCTGTACAGTAACATGGTATACAGGTTTGTAGCTTAGGAGCAACAGGCTATTATACCATACAGGTTTGTGTAAGCACACAGCAAACTGCCTAACATTTCTCAGAAAGTACCCCCATCAGGGGATGCATGACTACTAATACAATACAAATTCTTCCCAAGCTAAATCAGGAAGTTTAAGGCCTGGTTATAAATTGTTAAAATTAGCCCAACACTTACTTCAAATAATAAAATCCTAATTACGTAAATTTCAGGAGAGAATTTGTAGCCAATATTAAGTAGCTAGCTTAAAGATAAAATTTTTCCATTGTCTGAACTGTATTTTCTTAATGCTTGAAATCATTCATTTCAAAAACAACAACCTAACACTTAAATTGGCAAGTCTTCCAGGTGCTTATTTAATGAGGCAGATTTTTGGAACCTATCCAGATCCAGGTGAATGAATCTGATGAGGTCCTAGAATATACATTTGACACATCCCACCAAGTTGATATACATTCAGTGAGAACTACCAACCCTCTTGACCAAATTATACAAACATACCTGACTATTCAATATTTCTGCATATGGCTTTCCTCCCTTGAGATTTTCAGGTAAAAATGATTCCTCATTGGTTCAGCATGAGAAGTGGGCTTTTATTGTTTTCCTTCCATAATGTTTCCCCTTCTTTAATAACAGCCCATAACAGAACATATAACCCCAGCCTACCCAAGGCTGCTGTCACAGCCACAAGGAGTGGATCAGAAGTGGGTCTGTAGTCTGAATCAGTCCAATAAGGAGATACCTATGATGGGTTGGAGTAGAGATAGACTGGAGTTTAGAGCTTCCACCTTAAGTGTACTCCAGGGCTGCCATGTGCAGCCTGAAAATTACAGCCATTGAGATGGGAAACACAGGTCCCAAGTCCTGAATACGGCCCTAGAGACTTTCGTTTTGGAGGCAAGAGAATTTCATTTGAGAGGTCGCCTTGTATGGAAGTCACTTGTTTAAAAAAAAAAAAAAGTGCTAAAAAGACATTATTTCTACCACATTTCTTATGAAGTCTTTCCCAGACTAGAAAGCCTAATACTCCCATCCATATGGACTTAGAGAAAGGGTAAGAATGAATGAACCTACAATTGAGTTAAGCATTAACTTCTCAACATTACTTCTTCCAATATTCACCATCACCATTTGCCCCCAAACAGGCCCATGTCAAATGTAGATTAATAAAGTATTACAAATACAAAATTTCTACACCAAAACCAGCATTTGATGATGGCCTAAATATTTTTAATAAGAAAAATGTATTTTCATGTAAACACGGAAACAAAAGCTAAACATTTTAAAGTTCTGAATTTAGACTTCAACCAGAAATTCAGCAAAATAAGTCAGCACAACATAACTGGTATGTTCAAACTGAAGAAAAAAATTATCAAAAGCTGTCCCCCCAGAGTTCTTTTGTGGACCATAGAAATCTTTTTTTAAAGAAACAGTAAAATAATCCAAAAGAAATTACACAAAAGGACAAATGAAGTTTTTGTGACCTGCTTTGGGCATGTCTCTCTAAAAACTCATTAAACAGTGTCTAGTTATCAAGGAAGATACAAGCACAAACAAATGGTTGTGTGTGTTTATTTTCGACTTTTAAAAAGGTATGCCAATTTATATGTGAAGTAGGCATGAGTCCTAGCACCAGACAAAAGTAAGGTACCTTCTATATATGTTGTAAAGTCTGACACTCTCCTCTTCACTTAGGAGTTATCCAAATCACTTAAAAGCATTCCTTGAAATTTCTCATCTGACCATTATCAATCTTTATAAGAAGATTTCCTTCTAGAGTTAACACTAGAACAAAAAGTATTTCATAATTTTTTATTGATGGCATTTATCCCATGGTTTTACATGTTAATTATACTGTAATAAACATGGCTTTAATATTAAACTTTTCCTTATTATCCAAAGTCACCACAGTCCATTTCAGTAAATATAAAAATATATGCTTAATACTTTATACAATACTGGTTTTTGGTCCAAACAAAACTGGATCAGAAAAGCCAATAAATTCACTTTAAGAATCCCCAATTTTTTTTAAAAGATTTCCAAATGGATTTAGGCAACTTTGAATAATGGGATTTACATAATAAAATCTGAGACAAGACTAAACAAACAAAAAAAAATTTCTAACACAAAATTAAAATTTCAAGTTCACAGATTTATGTTATGCCGAAAAGGACAGAAACAAAATTGTATTTACACACGTTTCATAATAAAATAATGAAAAAGGCAAGACAGGTGATAGAAGAATGAAAATATAGAAATAGCATATAATTTTAAATGGAGAAGGAACTAGATCTAACAAGTCCTTAGCATGGACCATTCTTTAATCAGGCTTCCTCTATCAGAAAATTTTAGTGCACAATACACCCAATTCACTCACTTCACACATACACCAGCACAAACTCAGCATAGAAATCATTCATTTCGACATCCTCTAATCTATACAGAATTCCCCAGATATAATTACAATTTCAATGCGTTCCATAAACGCATATATCAACGCACACAGCAGTGCACACAGAGGTTCTATACAAAGCCATTTGCTGAGCGGGTTCTATTCCTGGATTCAGCCAGCCTAAGCCAAATCAGTGGATAACTTGCTGGATCATAAAATGTTTTTGCTGAAGAATCAGTCATCGGTCTAGCTATTATTATTTTTTTTTTTTAAGGGTGGTGGGAGTTGAGGGTGGGGCTTCTGTAAAGAAAGGAAAAAGGAGGAAAATTCCAAAATTAAAGAAGTCCTTAGGCAGATCTGACTTCAGATAACCCCAACATGTAGTACAATCCAGTATGTGAAAGTAGGGCACCAGCTGTTGTTAAAACTGTTGTGTATAACACCACTGTGATCTTTATTTCCTGCGTCTAACAGCAGTCTTTATCTTGCGACCAGAAACTGAAGTTCCAGAAGAAGAGAACATATTTTTCCCATTTGACCTGTGAAAAATAAAAACTTCAAAATGTGACATGATATAGACAAAATTTTAGAATCATAGTATAATGCTAAATGTGACCAGTGACGAAGGGGTGGGGGTGGGGGGGAGACAATATTAAAGTAAACACATTTTCTGTTGTAATACACACACAACCTCTCTGCTATTTTTCTCAGGCTATGATCCTTCAAAACTGCAATATAGTAAACTGATATTAGAGAACATACTTGATTTTACCTAAACTATACAGCACCTTTGTGATTTTTAAAGACAAAACACATATACATTCATGCATATGCATACACCCTTATACCATGTTAAATTCTCCATATCAACAAACAGTTCTTACCCCAGTGTAAATGCTGCTGATGGAAAGCCCCCTGAACCAGAAGGCTGGGCTGAGGCTGCAGGTGTGCTAGGATTTGCACCAAATGTGAACATTCCTGATGCATTATTGTTTGTGAAGCTGAAATTTGTAGCGCTCCTGGCAAACTGGAAAATTGAACCTATAATAGTTGAAGCAGAAAAACTTCATTAAGGTAAAAAATGAGTTTTTCCAGAAATGAATGACCCTTTACATACTAAACATAGTAAAGAATTAAGCGGAAGGAAGGAGGGAGGGAAGGAGGGAGGGAGGGAGGGAGGGAGGAGAGAGGGAGGAAGAATTAAGCTATCTGTCTTATGGTCAATTTAAAGAAAATTAAAATTAAGTATTTTCTCCATTGACACACAGAACATACCCTCCAACAAGTGACCCAACATACCCATAACCAAGGAAAAGGGCAGAGTGGACTTCTGGTTAAAGATAGTGGAATCAAACAAATTATGTTAAAATAACAGTAAAGAGATTTTTACAAAGATGGGAGAGAGGAGACAACAGCAATACAATATAAAAGCTGGAATGCTCACTAAAGCTGAATACTATACTAGCGGCAGGGAAAGCAAAGAAGAAATTCCATTTACAATAAACATAACCAAAAGGTTTAGGCTCTAGATACCTCTGGAAGTGAGGATGAAGGTGTGACTTAAAAAAAAAAAAAACGAGGAAGGATGGCAGAATCAGACACCCAACTCAATGCCTCCCCAACACCAAACAAGATAGTCATTCTCCTCCTCTACCTCAGCAGAAAACCAGAGCTTTATTCCCTGGAGAGGTCTCTGGACTGGGGATCATCACGCATAGTTTAAAGGCAAGGACAATATATTGAAAACAGAAGGATTAAGGAAGTGCAGGGTTGATATAATGAACATTGAGAACTGCAGCCTTTCTCTCTGACTGGGCTCCCAGAAGACTGGCAATCAGGATGTACACACCCTCCAGGTCAGAGAATAGGAAGAATCTTCTCTGGGGAATCAGAAAGACCTGAAGATACTAAAGTCCAGGTCTTCCCAAGCAAATAGGAAGTCATATAAATCTACAATAAAATTCAAGATCTATATGCCTTATCCATGTACAACAAATTATCATGTGGTGCTTAGGTGTCCTACGTTCATAAAATGAGTAGAATGGGAGAAAATATTTGCAAACCAAATATCTTATAAGGGGCTAATATTAAAAAAATATAAGGAATTCCTATACAATAAAAAAATACAAAAAACAAAACAAAATAATCCAATTAAAAAAATAGCAAAGATCTTGAATAAACATTTCTTCAAAGATGACATACAAATAGCCAAAAGGTATATAAAAGATGATCAACATCACTAATCATCAGAGAAATTCAAATCAAAACCCCAATGTGATATCACTATACCTGCTAGAATGGCTATTATCAGAAAAATAAGAAATAACAAGTGCTGGAGAAGATGTGTAGAAAAGGGAACTCTGATCCACTACTGATAGGACTGTAAATCGGCGCACCCACTATGGGAAACAGTCTGAAGGTTCCTCAAAAAATTAAAAACAGAACTACCATATGATTCCATTCCAGAAACATATCTAAAAAATTTTTAATCAGAATCTCAAAGACATATTTGGACTCTCATGTTCATTCGCAGCATTATTCACAATGGCCAAGATGCGCAAACAACCTAAATGTTCAGTGACAGATGAACAGATAAAGAAAATAATGTATATATTCAGCCTTTAAAAAGGAAATCTTGCAATATGCAAAAACATGGATGAAATTTAGAGGACATTACTCTAAGTGAAATAAGCAAGTCACAGAAGGATAAGTACTTCATGATTTCACTATATGAGGTATCCAAAACAACCAAATTCACAGAAGCAGAGAGAAGAATGGTGGCAGGTGGGAGCAAGGATGGCAGGGGATGGGAGTTGTTATTCAGTGGATATAAAGTTTCAGTTATGCAAGATAAGTATGTTCTAGAGATCTACTGCACAACATAAGTTTGTATTGTACACTTAAAGAGTAGAGCTCATGTTAAATATTATCACTACGATTTTTAATAACTCAAAAAACTATGAGTAGACAATCAAGAAGCACCAGACATTTGAGCAAAGTATTTCATAAGAAACTAAGACCAAAATAGAGAAAAACAATATGAAGAAAACTAAGCAAAAGCTTTAAGAAAAAAAAAAAAACCCTCATCAATAATATCTTCAAGAGCAATATATAACCTTTCTGAACTGAAAACAGAAGGATATAAAAAGGAAACATCCACTAACAAAAAGGAACACTTGGAAATTAAAAAGTAATACTAGTGGAAGTAAAATCTCAACAGAACATGTAGTAAAAGATAAATTTAAGAAATCTTCCCAGAAAGCAAAAAAAAGACAGACAAAGAAGTCAGGGGAAAAGGAGAGAACAGAAGTTTTAAAAGAATGTGGCACAAAATCTTCAAAGAAAATAATTCAAGAAAATTCCCAAGAATGGAAGTTCACAAAAGGACATAACTAAATTCCTTACACAATCAATGGATAAAAATGGATTCAGACCAACGAACATCCTTCTGATAAGTCAGGACATGAGAGGTAAAGGAAAAGATTCTAATGAGATTCCAGAAAAAAGAAATAGGTCAAAAAGCAAAGATCAAGGAAGACTTCAGGAGCTACTCTGGGGGCCAGAAAGTCCACAATGGAGAAATGCCTTCAAAATTATGAACATGATTTCCAATCCAAATCTTTGTTCAACCAAACATAGGGCAAAATAAAGATCCTTCCAGAAATCTAAAGTCTCAAATTTTTCTTCCCTGAATCCTTAAGAAATCACGAGAAGATTGGCTCTATCAAAACAAAAGAAAAAGAGGGAAGAAAACATGACATCCAGGAAAGAAAAATTCCTTGAAAAGGAATCTCCAAGAAAATTGGTAAAAAGAGATCCCTAAGACCCCAGTTGAACAGTAGGCCTCAACAGAAAGCCTGATGGGAGGAGCAATTTAGAAGATTCTGTGAGTTCTTTCAGATACTGAAAAACAGCCAATGTATTTGAAAATACTGAGAAGAGCTTTGTGTAAATGAGAGAAGAGTTAGCTATAACTAATGATAAATACAAAGAAAATGTTAACAAAGAGGGAATCATTTATGCTAGAGAAAACAAAATGTTGTATAGGAAAGAAAATCACAGTATACCACACAGCATTTGCATACTCAGAATACTGATCTAATTATATAGTGTTACTGTATTAGGAGGATTAAGGTAAATGTTACCTGTGTGAAAGAGCTAAATTCTCCAATTCCAAACTGGGAGAAAAAAAATATCGATAAATTCTGATTAAAATGGTTAACATGTGTCATAAAACAGGAGAAATTTTGCTACATATACTGACAAGGTACTAATATCCAGAATACATAAAAGAACTCCTATAAATCAACAAGAAAAGCAAAACCACTAAACAGAAAAATGGCCCAAAAAATCTTTTAAAAATAATTCATAAAAAATGAAATCATGTAGAATCCAAATATGAGAAACCTCATATAAAGATGGTACAATGTGAATTGGAACAATCCATCAGAAAGTTTGTATTATCTTCTCTGAAGTATAAGATACGCATGTGCACCTTTTAATTAAGCAATCCCTCTCCCAGGTATGTAGACCATAGAAAAATATACATGTGCCCCAAGGAACATATACAAGAATGTGCAGAGCTGCATTTCCTAATAGCTAAAAACAACTCAAACATTCATCAACAGTATGTGGATAAACTGTAGTATATTCATAAAGTGATTACAGCAATGAAAATGAACAAACATGCAATAACACGGATGAACCTTACAAATAAGATACAATGAAAGAAGCAAAAATCAAATGACTGAATAGAATAAGGCTCCATTTATATATTAAAAATTAGGCAAAACTATATTTTCTAGAGATGCATATATAAGTAGTTAACTTTCAATAAAACCCAAGAAAAGTGATTACCGTAAAAGCAGGGAAAGAGAGAAATGTGATCAAAGAGAGATACAAAAAAGGTAGTAAACAAACATTTGTTTCATGCTTTTCTACATGATTATATTTCACAATTAGAAAAATATACCCAGTGCAATTTTGAGGAAATGTCATAATACAATGTGATTATCCATATTTTATAAACTGTAGGAATATTTATTTAAATATGCAAGTCAAGTGAAAAGGCTAGTATCATCTAATAAAAAAGGTCATAACAACTTGGCTGGACTGACTCAGGAAAGAGTACTGGAATTGGGGTATAACATCCTGAGGTAAATCTAATCACAAGAGGATTAGAAAACACTACAGCTGAAATCTAGGCTAGTGTCCCAAAATTCAGATGAGGAGAAATAAGACTGAATGAATCCAATATCTAAATCAAAGAGTTGAGAAATAAGCACATTTTAATCAAATGCTTTTAATACCTTTTAAAAATGCTTAAAATTAGGTCAAAGTTTAGATTGTGGTTTATAGGTAAGACTAAACATACACATCTCTATTCTGTGGACAAAACACAATAAAAAAATAATACAACATGAATGGTCTCAAAGTTTAAAGAAAAAAATTATATTTAATACATATAGAACCTAAGTGCAGATACAAACTACATCACTACCACACACTCACTGGAATTAGGAGCTGTTCCAGAGCCAAATGCCGACTGACCAGGCTGTTGTCCAAACACAGGAGGCTGGCTACTGCTTGACACTGTCCCAAAAGTAGGTGGTGCAGGCTGAGAACCAGCAGAAAATAATGTTGCTGAAGATGATATAGATCCAAAGCGTGGGGGATTCAGCTGGCTGGCACCTTGACTTTGTCCAAATGTTGGGGTCTGATTAGCACCAAATGCTGGGCTGGCAGATGGTGCTGAAGGTCCAGTACCAAATACAAAGGAGGATCCTAGAGGCCCAAAGAAATACTTAAATCACCATGAAACCTAAAATGAGATAATCCTAAAGAAATCTCTATATACTAAAAAGTTAATTTCGAGCTTCTTTTCAGACTCTCTTACCTTGCTGAACAAATCCCACCAAGTTTTGAATAATGATTCTAAGAATTGTAGGAATACAATTCTAGCACTGTTTAGTAAAACTATATAGAATCCATATTAACTAAAACTTCTATTAACAAAACTCCCCACCTTCACAGTCAAGATTTTTGGGCGAAAGGAATATATCTAAAAAAGCAACTGACCTCTTATCAGAAATTTATCACATTCCAGAAGTGTTGTAATCAGGTATATATTGCATAATGAGGACTGATGTCTAATAAAATAACCTCCAGGGTCTGGTTACTTACAACTTAACATTTCAAAAAGGACACTTCGAAAAACTAAAGATGACACTCTTGCTGAGATCAGAAAAATTCCTTCCAAGAGTTAATTATACTAAACTTGGACACAAAATGTACATTGTACCCGACAGTGAATAACTACATCCTGCGTATAGATGACCTAAAGGTATCCATGCCATTTTGCGATAACCTGTGATAAAAATGTTATTTCCTAAGAGTTGATATACATATTATTAAAGGCAATCCAAGTAAGACACATATGTGGTTTTTTTTTTAAGTACCTGCAGAGCTAGATGTGGTTGTAGCTCCAAAGCTGAAGCCAGAGGTGGCAGTATTGTTACTGCTGGCTCCTGGACCAAAGACAAATGGGGTAACAGTGGTGCCCGTGCTGGATGTGGTTGCTGGTTTGCTATCTTGAGAAAACAGCAAAGACTGAGATGTACTAGATTCAGCAGAGTTACCGAAGGCAGAGCTGCTTACAGGATTGCTGGCCTGTCCAAACACAAAGGCGGTCACAGGCGCACTGGAGGAAAAGGTGGAACTACCGAATATGCTGCCACTAGATGAAGTGGCTGGTGTACTTGAATTAGAGGAACTGTTGTTCAAGAAACTAAAAACTGGCTTTGCTACACCTTGATCTGTAAGAAATTAAAAACAAAAATTTTAAACAAGTAATCACAGAAAGCATTTTCTTCTACCCTACAATATAGAATTCATAAAAAACAGAATTTTTTATATAGATTCATTCACTCATTCATCATATGACATGTTATATTAAATGTTGATGTAGTCAAAAATATCCATCTTTTCATTTATGGCTTATGAACTTTCTGTCTTACATAGGAAAACCTTCAGAATTCAGAGTAATAAAAAATATGCCTTAAATCCAAACCTAACCGGATATTGTGTTTGGATAACAAATTCAGATAGTTGCAGACAGCTGCACTTTAATAAACTTGATTTTGCAATTTATGTTAGCAAGATTAAAACTTCAATTTATGTTAGCAAGATTAAAACTTCAATTTATCCAAATGATAGTTAATTTTCTATGCAGCATTTATTGACTAGTGAGTGTACTCTTTGCTCGCTAATGTATAACTCCACCTTTATGACATTAAATTTCTAAATATATGTGCATTTTGTTTCCTCTAAAGTTCTTGTTATAAGACTTTTACTTATTTTAACTTTATAATATGGTTTGATACTTAGTAAGGCAAACTAGTCTGCATGCTTGCCCCTCTCCCCAGGATTCCTATGCATTCCCCTTCCAAGTGAATTTCAGAAGTAGTTTTAGCTTGTCAAGCTCTACAAAAAATTCCTCTAAGAAATGAAATTATATTGATAGTAGGGACTGGGAGGGAGAGGAATGTTCTTACTCAGGAACAAGTATTAAATGTTTTTTTATGTTAGTATGTAACAGGTTCTGTAGCTATTACAAAATACAAATTAGAAATGTTATTAAATACAAATGAGATAATGTCCAACTCTTTACCACTAATTGGGAGGAAAGCTATTTCTTTTTATATGATGATCCTGAATCCAACCACCTTACTGAAGACTTTTTAAAAAACTCTTCCAATAATGTCTCAGCTTCAATACTGTCTACTAGACAGGGCTGGTCACATTATGGTATGAGTATTAATATGATTTACAGAAACTGAAGCATGTTGGCTCCCTTTCAAATCAGTATCTGGGAGGTTAAGAGTGTCTATTACAATGGAAATAGTATTGATATATCATAATTAAATCTTATTAGACTCTATCTCACTTTTATTCCTTTCCAAAGAACAGTTTACTTTCTTTGAAGGGTGTTTAAAAATTTCCAAGTGAAAATTTAAGAAGACAAAAATTATTCATACCTATTTGCTGAATTCATACTATTTTTCTTTCAGGTTTATTTTTTATTTTGTTTCCAATTTATTATTTAAAAGTGTTTATGGGTGTTCGACTTTCGATTCTTTGTCTGAAAACATCTATATCTTGCCCTTATGTCTGATAAAATTGGCTAATGATAGAATTCTAGGTTCAAAATCATATTCACTTTGAGGACATTGCTCTACTGTTTTAGCATTTGATGTTACAATATAAAATCTGATGTTAATCTGATAACTATTTGTGGCCAAGAGCTTTTCTCTCTGAAAGTATTCAGGATTTTGGCTTTAGTGTCCTAAAATTTCACTGGTCTTTGTAAATGAGTGGACCACTTCCATTTTTAAGACCAACGTCTTTCATTACACCTAGGAAACTGTCACTTTTTTAATATTTCCTCCATAGCATTCTCATCTTCTAAAACTCTTATTCCAATGGAACTTGTGGCTCTAGCTTGGATCAATCTCTCTGTACTTTTGCACTGTGTTCTGGAAAACTCCAGTTCACAAATCTGATTATATCAGCTATGTTTTTTCTGCTACTCAGTCCACAGAATAATTTGGTTTATCAATCATTTCTTTTAACTTTTATATGTACTATTTCATTTTTTCATCAGGATTTTTGTTTTCATAATTGTCTCTATTTCTCAGGGGTTAATTACATTTGATGTCTATCTTCCTTAAATGCCTGATGACTACTGGTTATCCTTATCTGTAATGATAACTAATTTCATTAGTTAGAAAATATTTCATGAGCTTAAGAAAAAATGCCTATTTTCCTGAATAACATATGCCAATTATGATTATAAAAGCCCAAACAGAAGGGAGAAGGACATGGAACAACTGTGCAATATTGTGGGCTTTCCATTGAGCTGCATTTCTCAAAATCAGATACGTAGATAACTTCCTCAAAGTCATAGGGGTTTGGAGCAGTTAAAATGGAAAATTCTAGGCTCCTCCCCAGAGAGTTGTTACTGGTCTCTCTCAACTATGTTAAGTGTAAACCATTCCTTGACTTACTGCACCTCTCCAGAAGCAAAGACATTGTGTTTAAAAAAAATGTTTACTACTTACCAGCTGTAGTATTGGTTTGAACTCCAAAAGCAAAAGTGGTTTTTGTTGGCTGTTCAGATTCCTTCTCAGATGGTTTTGCTATAGTGAAACTAAAGGTCGACTTTGAAGAACTCTCATCTTTGGTTTGCTCTGAGTTGCCAAAGGAAAACGCTGTTTGACACTTTGGCTCTTCATTGTCAGCTTTGTTCCCAAACACCAGAGAAGTAGAAGTGACAGGCTCTTGCTGTTTCTCTTCTGTCCTTCCCAAAACAAACAATGAGGCAGATGGCAGAGGGGAAGGTTCTACATTGCCAAAAGTGAACCCTCCTTTGGTAGCAGGGACTTCTTCTTTTTTTGCTTCTGATGTCTTACACGTGAAAGGATCCACTGAGACACTCTTGGTTTCCATGGTTCCAAAGCTGAAGCTGCTCTTGTTCTCAGAGGTCACTACGGTGTTAGTAGCAGCAGGGGTAGGGTTAATAACACCTGTACCAAAGCTAAAGCCTGCAGATGAAGTGTTAGGCAGTTCCTCTTTCTTTTCTTGCTGCCCGAGACTAGACACCCCAAACTGAAATGAAGCTAAAGAAGCTGGATTGCTTAAACCAGAAGAAAGTCCAAATTTAAAATTATTATCATTCTTACTGTCTTTTTTAACTTCTTCAGGTTTAGAATCAGATGAATCTCCAAATTTAAAATTTCCTGTTGATTTAGAAAATTTAAAGCCTTCACTCATTGCATTTAAAGACCCAGAATCTGATGACACACCTATTTTGAAGCCTCCCGGATCTCCAAATTTAAAATTTTCAGTGCTTGTTAAAGTCTGAGAAGGCCCAGAAGAGGATGACGAGATACCAAATTTGAAGGATGGGGCTGCTGGATCTGAAGTTGAGGAAGATGTGCCAAAGCCTTCAAAAATACAAAAGACACTGAATTAATGTTATCCTCTATAACAAAATGTTAAACCTTAAAAACCAAAGGCACATAGGAGTAAATTTGAAAAGACCTACTTTGAAGAATATGAACAATGACAGTAAATATAAATCAAACTGCCCAATATTCAACATGGGAACTACATCCCAACCCTCACGATTACACAAACATACCACTTTTCATCTATCAGACTGGCAGAGATCAAACAAGTTTCATAAAACAATGCTGGCAACAAGACTAGGAGTAACAGACATTTTATACACTGCAGGTGGGTGTGTGAAATTAGCACAAAATTACAGAAGGCATTTTGTCAATATTTACCACAAAATTACAAACATTTATATCCTTTGACTCAGCAATTCTACAGCTGAGTCTTTAAACTAAATTTAGAAATATGCAAAATGCCATATGCAATCCAGGCAGCCATAAATGAAGAATGAAGGCTCTATGTCCAAGTTAATCCACCATAAAATCAAGAAGACAGAAGGCAACATGGTATTCAACCTTTTCTAACAAGGTAGATGGAAGAATATACAGAATAAGAGTATATTTGCTTATGATGTGCATAAAGAAATTCTGAAAGGGTTATGAGACTAATTGTTGCTATTTGATAGAGGAGGATAAAAATGAGCCAATGGGGACAAGAGAGAGACTTTTTACTATGACTTTTATCATAATTTGATTTTTAAGTCTTGTGAATGTGTTATTTACCCAAGAATATTTTTTAAAAATATTTTTTAGTGTCAAAATACCAGAAGAATTACATGAGAAGCAATATTTAAAAAGATAAACAATACTATATTGACAAGACCAAAGTCTTGGTTTCATAGTGCTTTTCTATAACTGAATAAACTAGAAATGAAGCACTTGACTGAGTGCCTCAAAACAGGAATCATTAAAGGGTCCAAATATTTATCCATTATTCTGCTTACTCATGTGCAAATAAAGACAAATGACAGCCAAGTTTTACAAGCCCTCATCTTCCCCATCTGATGATTATCCACCCTGCTTTCTTTCCTTAAGAAAATTAGCAAAAAAAAAAATGTATCAGAATCTCAGGAGTAAACGGCAATCCACATGGTCTCTAAAATAAGTGATATTACATAGAAAGCTAAGAATAAAAGCACCAAAGATAATAATTAGTTATCACCTCTGCCTCAAAGGGACACACTTAAAGGCATGGTAATTACTATACTACAGGTAAAGAATATGTGAAACGGACCACAAGGTAACATCTACACAAGGAAATAGAGTGGACTGAGAAGCAGTGATCTTCTGAAAGCTTTTATCAAAATTTTGAATGGAATGTGTCTCATATAAAATAATTCATACAGGACCATAAAGACTTGAAAATTTTGGCCTCCAGATAGTTTAGTGTAAATTATTTTGAGAGGTTCTTCCTTTATATCTATGTAACGAAATACTGAGAGTTATTTTTCTGGGACATCAAAGCCAAGTCTTGAGTATTCACAATAAGCTTCTAAGAGTGTAAATTCCGTCAAATAAAAGTCAGGAAATTCATCTAGAGCCAAAGGGTTGTTAACAACTAAAAACAAAAAGCTAAAATTCTCCCAGACTCAGTAACAGCAGACAGAATAGTTCTTTACGTAGCTACAAAAAAAAAAAAAACACAAAACAAACAAACAAACAAACAAAAAAACACCTCACTGCTGACCAGCCAAAAATCCAACATTACACTAATTCAGAGATACATGCAAACTAAAAGTCGAAGACAATACTTTATTTTACATGAATTTTCAATAGTGAATAATTTAAAAACTAAAGCTGTCTGCAAATATTTCACTTTAAAATGGCAATACAAAGAGGCACTTTACCAATGCCTTACCTTTAAACTCAGATTTTGTGCCTGGCTTTGCACTTTCACATGCTACACATTTGGTGAAATCTGCTTTATTCTGCACTAGGCACACTTCACAGTCCCAGCTTCCTTCAGGTTTCTTGAACTTGTCCAATCCTAGGCAGCCTCCAGAAGACAGAGAGACAGGAACAGTGCTGCTACTTGAAGTAGGTACTGAACTTCCTAAAAAACAATGGAGAACACATGAAAATTCTAATTTGCATTACATCAACATCTTAGTGACACCACTAAGCCTCAATGTTCAATTTTTATTAGTGTTTACTATTAGGACAGAGAAAATGCCAGAAATATAAATTTTACATCTTTAAAACAGTATACGCATCTTAGATTTCTTTTAATCTTATAAATGAGCAGCTCACACTCAACTTGCTCAGTGATAAGCACCCTCTTAACGCCAAATTTGAATAATAGCTGTGGTTTTTTTAAAAAACAAAAAAACAAAATCATGCTTGCAAATCAAGAGCCTAAAAGATTAAATTTTTCTTTAAAAACTTTGTCAAATTTCTTCAAACAGTACAGCATTATAAAACATAGGACATAAATTGCAAGCAATGTCTAACATAAAATACATAGCCACAGACCACATTAAATTCAACATTTCAAAGTACAGGTCTCTGTCTATGAAATAATCATTTTTGTGTAGAAGTGTTCTATTGTCCACTTTGCAATTCAACTTGACACCACCTACTATGTTCATGGCATTTGTTATAAGCTAACCATTTAACAGATATTAAGTGAGCTTAGACTCTGCAGACATAAAGATGAATAAAATATTATTTAACTTCTAAAGGTGCTCAAGTTCTAAAAAGGGGAAAGTAAAACAAATGCATAGTAGCTCCATCACCAAGATATAAAGTGATAAATGATCTAATACCAGAGAACAAAGAATGAAGAAATGACTAAAGGGCATGAGAAGGATCCACAGAAGTGAATTTTAAATCTTTACACAGAACTAGCAAGTATGTTGGGAGAGGCGGTGGCACAAGGAGGAAGGCTTATTAGCAAAGCATAATACATGAAAGGGAAATATAGTTTTAAGAAAAGAGCCATTCATTCTGGCACCCCAACTTCTCCAAATATTCTCCAATTGTCACTTCTCCCAATTACCTGATTTTCGTATTTTATTGGTATGTTCTCTTCCATCTTGCTAATAAAATTGCTTCCTGAGGTATCACCTTTGGTCCATTGCCCTTCTCACAAACTCTAATACACTTTGGTAGTTTTAATCACCAAGAAAAGTTTTCCGATTTGTAACTGCAATCCACACTTCTGAGCTTCATCCTGTGGTCTCTTAGATGGTATTTCTACTATCCACTTGATTAGCTTGGCTGGATGGATCTTTCTCTCTTACATATTTCTCAAGTCTATTTCATTCTCTTTTTCTGACTCTTCCACTGCTATTTTAGTTCAAGACTCCCTCATTTCTTGAATAATAGCCTTCTTACGGAGACTTCTGGTCTTGTTCCCTTAAACCCATCCATCCAAGAGGCAACCGGTGCCATGTTTTTCCTCTCTGGTTATTTCTTTAAAAAAAATTAACTGTTCCAAGTTTTATTCCTGCCACTCCCTTAAGTTAGCAGAGCTCAGTTTTAGGCTGTCTTCTCTATTTACTCCCCTCATTCATGTTCCATCACCTCTATTTCCATGACCTTTTTGAAAACTGTGGGCTAATGACTCCCAAATCTCTTATCTCTAGCCCAGAGGGTCCATTATCAGTATATCCAAAGGCCTCACATATAACTAAAACTCAACTTTAGCAGCTTGAAACCAACATCTTCAACTGTACCTTATTCCACATCTCCCTCTCATTTCATTAGTACACATCACCATTATCTTTGCCTATTATTATTGATAGAACTTCTTAACCTGTCTTCTGGTCCCCAAATTTTGCCACCTTCAAATCTTTCAAAAAGCCACCAAGTGATTTAACAAATACAACTCTGACCATATCACTCTTCTACTTAAAATGATGGCTCATCATTTATACGATGAAGTCGGCGTTCTTCAGTACATATATGTGCTTCCTTGCTTTGTATGTAACAATTCACTGCCTGACACAAAGTTTTATTCTCCCATCAACTCAGAATTAATTTTGGTTTCCTGCATGCATCAAGGGCTGATTTGTTTTTTTGTTTTTTTTTTTAAGGAAAGGAGGGGTGTCAGGTGAGGGAAAGATAATTCAGAATGAAGATTCTGAAATCTTATTTCTCACGAAGATGTCCAGCAGGAATGAGAAATATTGCTCACCCCTATGTTCAGACACGGGTCTAGGTTAATAACTCAAGAGCATTTCACTGCTCTTAAAGCTACCCATATCATTCCCCCCAGGATACTCATATTGTATTTTATTTAGTACCCATTTCACCATATATCTTTACCAAATAATTATATAACAGTATTACAAAAACAGCAGTCATTTTCAGATATAAATCTTTAGTAACTCTTTAAAATTTGAACAGAGAAACAGGAAAAGCTCAAAACTAACTCCATTTCTCTAGCTGGCTAAGCCCTTTTTCATTGATGATTCATTTACTGCCACTGCGTATCTCTGGAAAATGGTATACAGGTACAGGTGTCACCATTAATATTTAGTCGCAGCCTTTCATAAAGCAATACTGTCTACCCCTTAATGACACTTTCCCTGGAAATGACCACTAGCCATCCTCACTTGTACTTAGAGAAAAAAGAGGCAAAGACATACTTTGTTTTACATAAAAGTTTGAGATTGTCCCATTCTAAGACCTTTCAGCTCCTAATCAACTTTGAAAATGATCCTCAAGAGCAAGAAGATTCTGATAGAAATGCATACAAAGAAGAGGTCAAAGTATATCCTGGGCTGATTAACACTAGCCTATTTTAAGATAACATGCAAATCCAACACCAAGCAATTCATTTTAACCTCAAGATAGCTTAGAAAAGTTATGAAGTATGAGGCAATGCTCATCCCGAAATATTTAAAATATTCAGGTTGTTCTTAGTGGTTTTACATAGAATAAATTAAAATGTTCTACTAAAGTAAGGAGCAAAAGCATTACAAACAGCCAAAAACATACCTGGTTTCTCAGACATACAGGACACACATTTATTGTCTTCTGCATTATTAGAAACACAGCATACTGGACATTCCCAAGATCCCACAGGCCTTTTGAATTTATCTGCAAATCCTAAGGTAGCAGTGGTCACAGTGCAGCTGGAAGATGAAGCGGCCATGGTTATAGCACTTTCTGAAGCCACGGGCAATGTAAGGACTCGCTTAACACCAGTTCCAGGTTTCGGTGTTTCGCAAGCTACACATTTTATTGCTTCCGGTTTATTTTGCACTAAACACGTATCACAATCCCAAGTTCCTACTGCTGGTTTAAATTTGTCTCCAAAACCAGTCTCTGATGCAGAAATAGTTGGTTTGTCACTTTTACTTGGTGTCCCAATTCCAGTCTGTTTAGCAGTATCTTTTGGCAATTTTGTTGCTTGACAGGCTATGCACTTGTTGTCTGTAATTCTGTTCTGGAGTAGACAACTATCACACTGCCACGATGATCCAGCTTTTAAACTTTCCCCAAATCCGATTCCACTAGAAGAAAAGCTACTTATTGCTGGTCTTGTATAAACTACTGGGCTTGTAGTAGGCTGAGCAGCAAGAGAATCTGCCTTTGGTGATGTGAAACCTACAATGGGAGGAAAGAAGACAGTAAAAAGAAAAGGTCAGAGAAAGCTTTTTAATCAAAACATTAACTGAAATATTACCACTTAAGAGGTAATTTTCACCTAAGCACTATTACTAATTACATAATAAATGACACTTAGATCTAGTTAAAATTGTACAAAAGATGTTTAATTTGTAGTATATCACCTTCTTACTCTAGGGATTTCTCTATTATAATTCAAACAATACCTAATTTTAGGCTTTAACTTGTATTAATTTACTGATCTATTCTGTCATCTATGTTTTGCCTTCCTGAACACTGATCTACATACAGTATATTCATAGCCTTCCTCCCTCATCTGTCTCTCCTTCCAGATGTTCTGTTGGCTATGCCAAATGACTTCAATGTCTATTATCATTGAGTTTTATCCAGTTACAATTCACTACTGTGGTATCGTCTACTTTTGGTAAAAAAACAGCTGAGCTGTGTAGATATGGTCACTGGACAGATGTCTCTCCAAAATACAAGAGAGGGGTAAGAATTACTTTTAATTATACTAAATTCTATAGAGCTTTAAAATAGTAACAGTTCAATGACGTATATGATAAATTTCAACAAAGATGTACCGAATCATCTGGTAAATCCAAGAAATATAAAAATCAAGACCCAGTTAATCCTAATGGAGCACAAGCTCATGCAACTCAAATACGTGCCTACGCAAAGTTACCAAACACTAATTCGAACAAAATTGCCTCAACTAACTCTCCAATATAATCTCAGAGCCTTTCATGTTGTAAGTATACCATTTTTTTTTTAACTACTGAAGGTATACACACACACACACACACACACACACACACACACACACACACACACACACAATTAGGGTATTCAGGTAGAATCACGGAATAATAGGAAGAAAAAAAAGTTTTTGTACTATCAAAACTGCTATCGTTGAATTGATTGATTGATCCACTAAAACTATACTTTACTTGTGAGAATGATGTTTCATTATTATGGACCAATTAATATTTACTTTACCAACAAACTCAGAGACCTGTTTCTCCAGCCCTTAGCACCAAAAGAAAAGGTACTTCAAGGGAAGAAGATATAGAAAGTTAAAGAGATTTTTTTTTTTTTTTAAGAGTTTATTTGAGCCAAATTGATGATATATGCCAGGGGGCAAGATCTCAAATGCTCCTGGTTAGAGATTTTCTAGTGCTACCAAGAAATAATTCAGCCTAGAACTATTTTTAGCATAATGGCAAAAACAATCCCACATACCTTGGTTACTCCCAGTGGTCAACAATGTACTATTTTGTTAATCATTATTTTGAGTCCCCAAGGTTGGCAAAGTTTTAACAGTAACCATCTCAAGGTATTACAGGTTTCTATTCCTTCCACTTTTTCAGATTTTCCTAATTTTTCCCTCAAATGAAATGTGACTCCCACAAATTTTTAATATTTAAAGTTAAAAAGGGAGAGGAGTAAACATTACAAATGTGAAGTGTACTCTATATGAAGATAAACTATGTTAATTTGATGCTTATCTACTACTTGGTTAATTCTAAATCGGGGTGCCCCATCCCTAAACTGCAGACCTATACTAGTCTGAGGCCTGTTAGGAACCGGGCTGCACAGTAGGAGGTGAGCAGTAGGCAAGCTAGCGAAGCTTCCTCTGTATTTGCAGCCGCTCCCCAGCACTAGCATCGCTTCCTCAGCTCCACCTCAGATCATCAGGCATTAGATTCTCATAGGAGCACCGGTCCTTGGTGCCAAAAGGCTGGGGACCGCTGTTCTGAATTATTGAGACTCTTGTACTCATCTATAAAATGAGACAGCTAGACCAAAAAATTCTAATTCTTCTAAATCTTGTTGAAGCCAACCTTATTTTAAAATTCCTTTTCAATTATACATGAACACATCTGCTGGGTCTAAATTCTTTCTGAGCTACTACTAGAGTATTCTATAAACCACTTGTGCATTCTTAAAGTACACATTACAAGTGAACTTGTGACTATTCTCTTTAATTTTCATACTGAAACTTACTCTTATTTGAGGATTTCTAGTCATCGCCTTCAAATTATTACTTACTAGCTTTCACATCTTGTTTCAAGTGAGTACTATCCGTTATATATATGTTAGAACCAGTAAATGTTTGTTTTGTTATACACATACACATATACAATTGGGGGATAATCTGAGAAGAACAAGGCAGTTCAATACTCACAAGAAAGACATGTGCAAGTATATCATCAGGGTTATTTACTTTTATTCCATATTGGCCTATATCTATTAATAGGCAATTCATTCTATACTTGCTTCTTTTTCTCCTTCTATATTTGCCTCTTAGAGACTTCATTATAGTATAAAAGTCCTTGAATTCTAAAGAAACAAGTAGAGTTTCTAAGATATTTCCCCCAAAATAATCAGATCTGACTATATCTACATTTAGAAGTCAATCATCTATCTAATTAGCCATAATTTTTTTTAAAGCCTAAAGTACACCACAAATTAAAATAACATCATGAGTTTATAATTAAGATTTTAAACTATCGCAAAGGCAGCCATTGTCTTACCAGGGCTTTTCAGAATATCTAGAACACTTCCTTCTTTCAGGACTTTTGCAGGTCTAAAAGGGCACTCACAGTCTTCTTCTAGCTTATTCTTACAGTTTGTACTGTTCACTGCAGTGATATCTTGAGCTGTAATTTTTTTTAATTATAAAAGATATTATGCCAAGAAAAAGCACTAGACTCAAGTTAAAATGTATTAAAAAAATAAAATTTTGATCAGCTTCTAAAACATCATGGAAAAGTCACTGTAATTCAAAGATAATGAACAAATTAAAAAGTAGAAGGTTAACTTGCCACTATAAGGAAGTAAAACTACTATTTCCCAAGCTGTAAATCTCTCCCCTCTAAAGTGGCAAAAACTAGAAACTATAATTATTACCCAATGAATTCACTGGTAATCAAGAAAATCAAGATGAAACATTAAGATGCTATGGCAACTGAGGTGAGCTGATATAGTGCATGAAATATATAAGCAATTACAAAGCAATTTGTAATATTAATAAAAAAAAAAACCTTAAAAATATTCAACTGAGTGAGTTATTTCATTTCTAGAAATTCACTCTATGATCGCAAATATCTTTCAGTTATAATACTGAAAACCTGGATGATAAATGCTCAATAAGGGGCTGGTTACATATATTAAAAGAATACTGACATGATGAAATGCTATGCAACCACAAAAATCATTCTTAAAAGCACACCAATGGGTAAAAGATTAGAGGTCCAGAAGATTTTAAATTTTTACATCTAAAGAGTAATGATAGCAGCTAGTGATGAGTAATTTTTATTGCTAATTTTACTTTTTATATTTTCTAAACTTTTCAAAACGAACATATTCTTTTACTTAAATAAGAGATCTATATTTTGAGTATGATAATGGTTTTGTGGTTATATTTTTAAGGGGGAAATTTCTGTTTACAGATGAAATACCTATTGGATTGTTTACAGATGAAATATGTGTTAGATAGTTTCAAAATAACCTGATAGGTGTGGCTTATGTGTGAGGAGGGAAGGAAGGAGAGGGGAAAGGAGAGAGGAGGAGAGAGGGAGGGAAGGACAAGACTGTTCATAAAACGGTAAATGTCAAAGCTGGGTAAAGAGTATATGGGGATTCGACTTCTGAGAATGTCTGAAATTTTCTATAATAAAATATAAATAACCATGTTTTTCTGCCTGTTTGCCAATTAAAAAGGAGTTTCAAAAAATCCTGCCTACCCCTACACCTCACACAATAAACAAAAATTAATTCGAAATGCATCAATGATCTAAATAGTAGGACTAAACCATAATACTCCTAGGAGGCAGATCCATGACTATGGATTTGACAATGAATTCTTAGACATGAGACGAAAACATGAGCAAAAAAAATTTGAACTTCATCAAAATTAAAACTTTTGTGTATATAAAGAGATTATCAAGAAAGTGTAAAAAGATAATCCACTTAATTGGAGATTTACAAATCATATGTCTGATAAGGATATAGTATCCAGATATATAAAAATGCTTACATCTCAGCAATAAAGAGACAAACCAGTTTTAAAATAGGCAAAGATTTGGACATTTCTCCCAAGAAAATATATAAGGACCAACAAGCACATGGAAAGAAGCTTAACGCCATTCATCACCAGGGAAATACAAATCAAAACAACAATGAAGCACTGCTTCATACCCACTAGGATAGCTATAATCAAAAAAAGAAAAATACTGCAATGAACATTGGGATGTGTATGTCTTTATCAATAAATGTTTTCAAATTTTTGAGGTAGATACCCAGAAGGATTGCTGGGTCATATGGTAATTCTATTCTTAATTTTTTGAGGAACTTCCATACTGTTTCCCATTGTGGCTTGTTGATAATAGCCATTCTAACAGGTGTGATATGGTATCTCATTATAGTTTTGATTTGCATTTCTCTAATAGCGAGCGAAGTTGAGCATCTTTTCATACGTCTGTGGGCTGTTTGTATGTCTTCTTGGGAGAAGTGTTTGTTCAGGTCCTCTGCTCATTTTTTAATCAGATTGTTTTTTAATATTGATTATGTAAGTTCTGTATGTATTTCTGTATGTATTTTGGTTAATAGCCCCTTATTGGGTATTGTTTGCAAATATCTTCCCCCATTCAGTTGGTTGCCTCTCAATGTCTTCCGACTACATTCAGATTTAAATCCAATTCTTTGGCAGAGCATTCAAAAATTTTTAGAATTTAAAGCTACCTCTCAACATCGTGACAAGCTATTTGTAATTTTCAAGGTATATCATGCTTTTTCTCTTGTTCCTGTACTCTTGCATTTGCTATTTATTTCTTGGCTAAAATGTTCAGTCTTGACCTGAGTAACTCAGCCCAAATGAGTCTCCATTTCATAAACACCAATCACTCGAAAGAAAACGACTGCTACAAACAAAATCCTATTTAATTATCTGATTATTCATTTATTTCCCTAATAGAATAAATTATTCATTTATTTCTTGAGTTCAGAAATTATCGCTATTTGCAGAGGCCAGCATAACTCTGACATAATAAAAATGCTGTGAATTGAACAGTAAAAACCTAGAGATGGAATACACAGACAATCCTTGAATTTATTATAATGAGATTTCATGTATAATTAACTGTCACCTTATTTTGACCAAACAAAGACAGTGGAAAATCTGCTGTTGTGACTATTCCTCACACAACCAAACTGCAACATTTACATTTAGGGAGCTAAGTATCTCTGAGGATAATTACTAAAAAGCATTGTCAAAAAGTTGGCATTAGCTCCTATTTGATTTTCAGAGCTAACTTCACTCAAATAAAAGTATTTATAGAATTGCCAAAGGTAAGAGAATTTGAAATACTAATCTAATCCATGCAACTATTTTTATGTAAAAATTTATAAGAAATCTTTACTTACCTGAACTACTTGTAATTGGTTCTGAAATACTACTAGAACCAGAAAGTTCTGCTGTTTTTGCAACTGGCACACTAAATGTAAATCCAATCTGTAAAGAGAAAAGTTACCCTTGTAAGTGTCACATTAGTTTTAAGTTTTACACAAATATCAAATATATAGCTTCTTTTTATTCGAAGTCAAAAAATATATATTTCATTTATTCTAAGACTCACAGTTTTTCCTATTTTACAGTCTCAGAAATTAGGATGCTTCTTATAACAAATGATGTGTCATAGTTTAACAGCAACATTTTTAATTTCTTAAGCATTTTTTCTTTCAAAGCAGTACATAGAATAATAATGTGTTCCTAATACCCAATTTTGTTTCTAAGTATCTTTTTCTAATAAAAAGCATGAGGCTTTTAGACAATGGACAGATTTCAGGCATGCAGTAGGGAAATTACAAAATGATCTAGAACATTTAGTTGTAACAGAAAACAAGAACACAATAAAAACAAGGGGCAACATGTCAAAATGATACACCTGCCAAATAAGGGTACAGCAAACTGAACACTAAACATATTCTTACACAAAATGTCTTAATTTTAAAAAAATACATAGTTTATAAAAACCTAAAACTTTTCTAAGTTAAAGGCAATTCAAGAAACATGTTATCTAAATGCATTATAATTTAGGTCTTAATCTTAATTGGACACAGGACCAAGAAAAACAAAACAGCAACTAAAGGACAGTCTGGGGCTGATGAAGGAATCTAAATACAGACTATGTTATTATTATATCACATTTTATTAACTTAGGGGATACATGAAAAAGTATCAAGAGTATTAAGATGTCGCATTTTAACTTTCAAATAGTACATGAGAAAACACATGCCCCTGTGTGTGTGTGTGAGTGTGTGTGTGTGTGTGAGAGAGAGAGAGAGAGTGTGTGTGTGTGTGTGTGTGTGTGAGAAAAAATATGCAGGTGTTCATTCATTCAAATCTTCTGTACATTTTAATTTTTTTTTAAGTTGGAAGAAAAATAATGGTATTTCTTACCACCAATGGCATCTCAGATTTGATAAAAATATAGTACACCTTTGAAATCAATAAATATGAAATAGTCATTCATTATTACTTACAGATGATGGAGGTAGTACATCTGCCTCAGTAGATTTTACAATTGGAGATGAAAATCTAAATATGGGACTGCCAGTGTTGTTTGGAGAGGTCATTTGTACCTGGTTTTCCAAATTATTAAAGAGTTACAAAAAGAGCTTTTTAGAAAAAGAAATTTACAATAAAATGGACCTTAAGCAAATTAATTATTCCAAAGAAGCCAAAAGTAAATTTCTTTCCCCTTTTAAATTTAAAAATCACTTTTTAACTTCAGAAAAATACTAACAATAACTGCTATAAAAATCTGGCTTCCATTTGTAATAGAAGTATACACTATTTTAGATATGGATATTTGTCCAAAGGAGAAAAATAACATCTATAAACATATGTTCAGAAAAAGTAAAAGCCAAGACAAAAACATAAAAATTTCAGGAGATTAAAGACATTAGAACTATGTGAAAAATAAAAACAAATCAATTCTTACATAGAAAAACGTATCTTAATTGAAAACATTGTTTACAAACTTACAATCTCTAACACATTGCAAAAGAAATTAAAGAATACTCCCACTATAACATCCCATTATAATGTGCATTTTTTTAAAAAAGCAAAATAGACCACCACCTAGGAAGACCAGGTGCTGCAGGCATAAAAAATAAATTAAAAAGCAAAATAACATTTCCATTTTTGTCTTCTTACTCTGAGTTATTGATTTTCCATAGTGAAAATTAATCACTACTTTAAACTGAATATTAGATTTTTTTTTTAAATAATGAGAACAAAAACCACCTCTATTTGTACAATGGTTTGGTACCTTGTTTGTTAATGACTGTGCAGGACTAATCGATGATGGAGAAGTTGCAATCACAGGGGAACTAAAACTGAAGGTAGGCAGTGAAGAACTGCTGATGGGTAGAGTGATTTTCGGTAATACTGGTATTTCCATTTCCTAAAACACAATATATTTTATAATGATTAGTCCATCCTTTGTGTCATTCTTTTATCTCTACTTATTTTCAGGTAGAATTTATATAGTTACACATAATTTTACAACAGGAAGAACAAAGCACCATGCAGTGTTAACAATGTGAGCTCTTAAATCAAAAAAAACTAAGTAAGATTTGAATCCCAGTTGTGACACCAGCCAGCCATGTTTGACTTTGTGAATCTAAGTGCCCTAAGTATCAATTTTCTGATTGATGAAAATGAGGGAAAAAATAATGTACCATAGTTGTTATTAATATAAAATACAAAGTTATATATGGTCTAGGCATGTAAAACAAGCATTTAAGAAACATCAGTTCTATTGAGTTTGGTGAATGGCCTTGGTTTTTAACCCAGTATAGCAAAGGCCACCCCAAGTCTCAAATGACTCAGATTAAGAACAAAAAGAGTTCCACTTCTGCTAATGGTGGAGTAGCTTATTCTGACATAACAATTATAAACTCTGGACAAAATATTAAAAAAAAAAATAAATGAAAACATTGGAGAGCATCCCAAAACAAGCAGAAACTGGAGGGAAGAAGACACCTGGAAGAAGAGAAAGGCACTGAGTGTGTTTCCTCTTGGTGCCAGTGGATACTTGAAATTCAAAGAGGAAATTGCAAATGTTTTGGTTGAGGAATCAGAGGACAGACTAGGTGACCACAGTAGCTAGAAAATGAAGGAAGATGCGGGACTGAAGGGCCATAGAAGGAGAGCCCCAAGTCTGCACACAAGCAGTCCAAATCTCTGGCAGACCTGTAAACAACATGTGTGTGAGGCAGACATCAAGCAGCTAAGACAAGAGAGTTTCAGCTGCTGCTACCACAGAGGAAATGCAGTCTGAGTTCAGGGAAGTTTACTGCCAGCTAAAACAATCTGAATACTTCAAATGGATGCAGTTTATTACACATAAGTTACATCTCAGTAAAGTCAACCACCCCGCCAAAAAAGAAAAAACAAAGACACTTTCAGATAAAAGAAAAATATGAGAATCTGTTGCCATAAAACCTGCTCTAAAGTTCTTCAGGAGAAAAGAAAATGATACCAAATGGAAACTCAGATTTCTGGAAGAAAATGGAGAATGTAAGAAAACATTAATTAAAAAAAAAAAAGTTTTTTTTCTCTTAATTTCTTTAAAATACATATAACTGTATAAAGCAAAAATTATATTCTGTTGGCTTATAGCCTATCTATTCAAATGTAATACAGCATAAAATAACAAGGAAGAGGAGGTAAATCAAACTAAAGTTTCAAGATTCTTAAATTTTTATAGGAAGTGGCACAACAGTAACACAAAGTTGAATGTAAAAGTTAAGGATATATATCATAATCCCAAGAGGAACCACTAAGTAACAAAGAGATAAAGATAAAAAGCCAAATAATTAAAATGGAATTCTAACAAATATTCACTTAACCCAAAAGAACGCAACTTTAAAAAAGAACAAGAAACAAAAAAAAAGGGAAATCAGAAAATGAAAAAGTAGGCCATTATCCAATCATATCAACAATTACATTAATTTTAAACATTACAATTTTTATGCAGAAGTAGATAAAAAGGCAAGATTTAACTATATCTGTCTACAGGAGACTTACTTTAAATGCAAAAACATACATATGTTGAAAGTAAATGGATGGAAAAGGAATAACCTGCGGTTAGTAAGCATAAGAAGGCTTATTCTAGTAATAGAATGGATGGCTATCATAATACCAAATAAAGTAGATTTCAATACAAAGAATATTTCTAAAGATTTTTTTTTAAAAGAACATTTAGTAATATTAAAAGCGACACATCACTGAGGAGCCATAATGATGTTAAAGTGTAGGTCCTAATGAGGGCCTCAAAATACGTGAAGCGAAAATTGACATAATTGAGGGGGAAAAGACAGTTCACCAAATAAAAGTTGACAATTTAACTCCTCTCTCTCAATAACTTTAACCAAACACTCCCCAAAGATCTTAGAACAAAGATCTAAGAAATACTATCAGTCATCTAATCTGACTTCTATGAACAAAATACCCAATAACTGCAAAATATATATTCTTCAAAATTCATCAAGCAAAGCATACACTGGGCTATAAAATAAGTCTCGATGCATTTCAAAACATTAAAATCATGATAAAACAGAGCTCTAAATAATCCATGGGTTACATAAGAAATCAAAAAGGAAATTACAAAAAACATAAAAGCATTACTATAATCTTCTAGAAGATAACACAGGAGAGCCTGGAAAGAGACAAAGGGTTCTTAGAATACAAAGCACAATAAAAATAATGGGAAATAAATAAATGAAGACTTTGTAAAATTTAGAACATCTGCTGATACTATTCAGAAAATGAAAGGCAAGCCAGACTGGGAGAAAATATTTATATGACATGTACCAAAGTACTTTCATCCAGAATTTATAAAGAGCTCCTAAAACTCAATAATAAGATGATTTAATTTTTAAAAAGGCAAAATAACAGAGACTTCAAATACAAAGACATACTAATGGCCAATAAGCACAAAAACAAAAACACATTACTAGTCATCAGGGAAATGTAAATTAAAATTATAAGATACCGCCACACACAAAGCAGAATGGCTACAATTAAAAAAATGACAATCAACTACTGGTAAGGATGTAGAATAATAGAAATGCTCACACATCTGGTGGGAGTATAAAATATTACTCGGACCTTCACTTCTAGGTATTTACTCCAAGAGAGGTAAACATGTCTACAAAAGCGTACAAGAATGCTGACAGTAGTTGTACTCATAAAAAAAGCCAGGAAAAAAAGAATGCACACTGAATTAACTGTACTAACATAAAAGTTTAGAACAAGCAAAACCAATATATGGTAGAAATAATGAGAACAGTGATTGCCCCTGGGGTAAGAGGCAATGAGTATTGACTGGGAAAGAGCATGAGTGAATTTTCTGTAGAATTGGAAATCCTCAGGAGTTCAACACCTCAATAGGGGTTTGGGTTACACAAGCATAAGCATTTGTCAAACTCATTAAATGGTATACCTAAGAATTATACATTTCACTACATGTGAATTCTTGCTAACTTAAAAAACAACAAAATTTAACTATAGTTCATGCAATGTATGCTGAAGTATTTGGGGGTGAAGTGTATTGATGTCTGAAACTTACTTGGAAATGCACCCAAAAAACAAGATGGATATTTATTTGATAAAGCAAATACAACAAAAAATTGGAATCTAAGTGCTGGGAATGTGTGTTCATTGCACAATTATTTCAAAATTTCTTCCATTTGAAACATATAATCAAATCTGGGGGTGAGTGGAGAGGAAGGAAACACAAGGAAACACAAGACATATTTGGATATTTTGTAGGGATGTTTCTTCCCATCTCCAACCTTTAGCCTTATTTCCTTCCCTTTAAAACGTTAAAACACCTGGACACATTCCCTGAATAACCTATTCCTCATGCTAATTTAAGCCACATACTTGGACATACTGGTTCTTTATATTACTGACCTTGAACCAATTCTAAATTTGATTCCTACTGACCAAAATTTTGATTTGATCAGAGGTGGAAGAAAGTAAACCAAGAATCAAAATACATCAGTCCCTGTTAAGTAGGAAGAGTACCTGAAAGTAGCATAATTTGCTTACATTCCATTAAAAATAAAATTTCTATTTGACCTTTCCTGAAAGGTCACTAAAATATCCATAAGAGATCCATTAAAATATCCACAAAAATGAATCTCTGATCTTGTACCAAATAATCCCATTAGCTAAAACTAAATTAAGAAACTAGTGGTCATCTGAAACAAAAAAATACTATTGGGTACAAATTAAGTAAGGAAGAGTCTATCCAAACCTATTCCATCTAGACAAAAAATCATAGGGTAGACAGGAAACCTGGGGCAGCATCCTATTTAGTACCTCTTTCCTCAGAAATGTGGAGACTGTAACTCCAATGTGGAATATAGCTAGGGACAGAAGGAGTTGAGTGAGGCATCCTGGGAAGTGAAATTGGCAGTTGGCAGTTGGCTGGAATCGAGAGAGGGGGCCCAGATAAGGGAAGAGGTGATATAGAGGTCTGGGGAGTTAGGTTTTCGTAAAGCTCCTAACAGTTAGTAAGTATAATGGGTAATAAGAGCAAAAATAAGTAAATAAACATTTAACTACTGCCATCCCCAAAATGTCTCAACACAGCAAAATTGCACTAAACACAAATCTGTGAGATGGCTAAAACTGAGCCTACAGGTATCAACCTGAGATTCAGCTAAAGATCTTAGAAATTATACCTTCAAAAAATTAAAACTGAAGAAGCAAAATTCACAAATCTATCTTGAGCAAAAACGAAACCAAGCTAATGTTTTTCTCATACAAAGATAAATTTTAAAAAGACAGGGCCACAACTTTTACTAAGAAATATAAAAACCTGTCTAAAGAACAAGGCTCAAAGCTTTATTAATTGATACTAATTTCCTTATGTATACAAAATAAGACAACCCATTTCTTAAACGTAAATAAGTCTACATAAAGAGCTTAATGACCAAAGAAATTTGGTTTGCTAAGGAAACTACAAAATTTTATGCACCATATAATCGATAGTATTTAATACTTTTCTTTCAAGATGGTATAATAGATTAATACATTCTCTCACTTTGCAATAGTCCAGAAGAGCAACAAGTAGAACCTAAGGTAAAAACAGAGCCTCAAGACCAGTAACTGAGTCAAGGCCCCTAGCATAAATATCACAAGACAGGTTATATGGCAGGAAGTCCAAACTGCCAAATAAGTCATGATTCTGGTGAGTCCGAGAGGCACAATTACAAAACTGCTAAATTAGAAAAGAGGATATAAAGAAAAAAATGGAGCTCTCCTACTCTAAATAAGCCAGTAAAACAAAATACTAATAGACATAAAGAAAATTAATACTAATACATAGAACAATTTCAATTAAAACATGATTTTACAGTCAACAAATTGTTAGATCTCCTATTTAAAAGTCTAAAAATATACTCCTAAGAAACTCATGGGTCAATGAGAAAGTCACAAATGAAATTTTATTTAGAAACAAATGACAAATGAAAATACTATGTATCAAAACTTAAATGATCCAGCTAAGTCAAAATTCATTAATAAAAAGACTGAAATGAGATCTGTGTTCAACTCAAAATAGGTAGAAAACAAACAGAATAACCCATTAGAAAAAAATGGATAAAGAGAAAACTCAAATAGCAAAGAAACTCACAAAAAGATGTCTCCCTTCCCGAGTAAACAACGAAATGCAAAATAAAACTCCAATGGCATACTACTTCACAGCCATCACATTGGCAAGAAATTTTAAATGAACAAAATTGAGTACAGGTCAGGATAAAGTAAAAGCAGATCTACCTACTGTTCTGGAAGTGTTAAACTGTAAAACTACCTTGAAGAGTAATAAGGCAACATCTCATACATGTGAAGATGTGTATCATCCCCCATAATCTATCAATCCTATTACTAGATAGTCTAGAGAAAATATTACATGTAAGCCCAGGGAGAAATGCATAACTATTCACCTTAGCAAGTATTAGGAATCACCCAAATGCACCCTGCAGAATGAACTGTGGTAAATCTTCACAACAGATAAATATATAACAAATAATCTAGCTACCTTTCACAATTCTGATAAATTTCACAAATAATATAAAGAAAAAGGCAAGTGAGATGAATACATACCACACTAATCCATTTATAGAAGTTTCAGAAATTAGGAAATCTTAATTGTATAATAATATTATGAAGGTCAAATAATTTCAACTACAGTTCTGTTTTGGAAGAATTATGACTTTTTAATAACACCCATGAAATTTTAGGAACTAGGTTAGGGTTTCTCTGTTGTCAAAGTGAACATGATTAAAAATTTTAAAGGCTAGTAGTTTAAACCACACACACACACACACACACACACACACACACACACACACACACACACTTCGAAGAAGGGGCTATTTCAATGACAGGTTATTCCTGTTCTGGGTCTCCTCAAAACCCACCCCTCCAGATCTCCACCACCATAGCACACCAAATCTCTAAATAAACATTAAGAGTATTAAGTATATAACTCTACCTTCTCCTCTGGAGGTTTAGTTGCCACAAAGCGTGTTCTCTCTCGTCTTATCTTGCCACCTCCACTACCTACTCCAGAAGATAAACCATTGGCTGCAGACATACTGAAATTTGGGTAAGAAAAACCACTAGGCAAAAAAAAGAGAAAAAAATTAAAACAAATGACACAGGAATTTGTTAACTACCTAAAAATTAGAGAACTTTTAATAAAAAAAATAGACGTACGGCTGAATGTGATTTTAAAAACTGACAAGATTTTGTGTATAAAGTTCCGTTTTTCAACTTCTTAATCTTCAAAAAGGTTTATGTGAATCAAATATAGACCTTATATTAATACAAAGTTTAGCTATAAAGATGACATTACCTTTCTTGTTCTCTATTTTGTCCTGGTGTCATATTTTTTTCATATCCAGTCTAGAAAAAATGAACACAGCATATTTAAACGCTTGCTTATTTGTTTTAATTTTCTTAATACCACCCTTCTGTGAGTTTTAATATTTAGAATGAGGAATTTGATGGTTTTTGGTTAACGAATCCTAAAATTTTCACCTTATACCCTGGCTTCTGAATGGAAACCAAGAGTTATAGTGTAGTTATGTATTCATAAAATGTCACTGAGCCCAAATGTGCTTTAAACAAAATGGTAGTATACAAACAATACTATTTACTAACCACAAAAATACTTTTACTTATCTCTTGTTATGGCCTTTTAAACATGCAAGCAAATTTAGAAAGATATTCCTTTCATTTCATGAAATGATTTTCTGAAACCTATCAAGTTCCTCCACTAAAAGGAATCAGGATTCCTCAGAGAAATGGCTGATTACAGGGCTAGGGTCAGAAATTTACAAGATGAGCCTGAATTACTATTTAGTTGACGAACGTGGGCATGATCTTGGATTTTTGCTTTTGGCACAACTGGCAATATCAAAATAAAATCTGTAGATTACATAATAGTATTGTACCAATGTTAAGTTTCTGGTTTTGAATATTGTTCTGCGGTCATGTAAAAGATTTCCTTGTTTGTAGAAAACACAGAAAAAGATAAAGCAAATATAGTAAAATGTGGAGTTCTTAAAATTTTTCTTGCAAGTTTTTAAGTTCAAAATTATGTTCAAAATACTTAATTTTGATAAAGCGAATATGACAAAATGTTAATGACTAGTGAATCAAGGTAAAAGAGTAAAAGGTAAACATTGTACTGTTCTATCAACTTTAGTTTGAAAAATTTCAAGAAATTGGATTGTTATGAAAATTAAATCAGATTAACTATAAGTAAAAGCACAAATAGTAAGATGCTATGTAAATACAAAAAAACACTAGTTAAATGACACAAGAAAACACAAGAACCCAGAATATGGGACATTTTATAAGACAAATGGCCTGGTCTCTTGAAAAACTAATGTGTCTAGTAATTCCACTCCTAGGTATAGACCCCATGAGAAATGAAAATGTATGTCCACATGCACAAAAAAAAAAACACTTGTACACATAAGTTCATAGCAGGATTATTCATTACAGTCAAAAAGTGGAAACCCAAATGTCCTCAACTCATGAATAAACAAAATTTGGTACATCCAAACAATGAAATAATATTCAGCCATAAAAAGGAATGAAGTTTTCATAGATGCTACGACATGGATGAATCCAAAGAACATTATGCTAAGTGAAATAGGCCAGTCACAAAGAACCACATATTTTAAGATTCCATTTATACAAAATGTCCAGAATAAGCAAATCTACAGAGACCGATCAGTGGTTGCCTAGGGTTGGAGGGGTAGGAGTGAGGAATGACTAACGGGTATAAGCTTTTTGTGAAGTTGAAGAAATGGTGATGGAAATATTCTAAAATTGGTTGTAGTGGTGGCTGAACAACTCTGTGAATATACTAAAACCACTGAACCATATACTTTAAATAAACAGTAGGAATTATATGCCAATAAAGCAGTCATTAAACATAAAAAAATGTGGTAAGGGTGAAGGTTTGAGGCCTAGAAATACAAACCAAAAGCAATGCGTAAAACTTGCTTGGATTCTGGTTCAAAAAAGCAGCTATAAACAACATTTGAATATGGACTAGATATTAGGTAATATTAGGAAGAAACTGGCATTAATTTCTTAGATCTGAGAATACAAAAGTATTTAGAAAATGCATAAGTACTCAGAATACAGAGTACTTAGAGATGAACAGATGTGATATCTGAAATTTATTTTCAGATAGTCCAACAACACAAAATACACAAATAAAGCAAATCTGGCAAAATTATTTATTCTAAACCATGAATACATACTAGTGTTTATGAATGAACATTAATTTGAGATTTGATTAAGGTGCCAGCCATTTTAAAGGCGTACCAATGGATAACCATCACTAATTTCACCAACTATTACCTAGTTGGCAAACAAACGGTAGAGTACTTATATTTTACATTATTTATTCTTGTTCAATTTAATCGATATTCAAAGACTAGTAAAAATAAAAACATACTTACACTGTATTTTTTATCTATTCTTTGATTAGTCTTCCTTAATTCACCAGATGGAGTCAGAGATGGTTTAAAATAAACTGTTCGATTTGCTGCTATGGATACCGGCTTTGGGGTCAAGAGTCTCTGAACAGGGGGATATGGAGAGTCCACCTTAAAGGTAAAAGGAAATCAAAGACAAACATTTATTTTCATATACGTCAGTGATGCACAACTAAAAATTATTTGACAACAGTTAATGTGACCTAGAGACTATAAGTACTCCCTAGAGAAATATCCAGTGCATGCAAATACTAAGAGAGAAACTGACAGTAATAGAACCAATGGTGTGTGTGTATGCATGCGTGCATGTTTGTATTTTTATTTAAACATATGTACACATTTATACATAAAATTAAAAAATGGTTTCATAGACTATTTTATTCCAGATTTAATGACTTTTAGCACACTGTGCACAAACGCAAAATGGGAACTATATTTAACACTGTTCTACAAATCTAAGCTTTTACAGGATGAATTACAAATATATAAACTAAATATGTAAACAAAAATTGATTTTGCAACATTTTCCCCCAAATTACTATCTAAATTTTCTTCAGCTACAAATAAGGTATTTTTAAACCTGTTATGAAAATATTTTTATTGGTAAAAATGTGAGCAATTTAATTTTCCCCTACTGTGATTTAAAAACCAAACCAAAAGTCTTATAATTTAAATCTAAGTAGTAAAGCACTACTAAGAATTCCAAATATTAAAATGAACCGGCTTTATTATCTCAGTACACAAGTGTTTTGTCAACAGTCTTTTGCTACACTGAAACACAGTAAAAATCCTGTTGGTTTAAGATGACTATAAAGCCAAGAGCTTCTACTCTGTCCAAAGGCCATAATACTATGAATACAGTCCTTTCACACAGCAGCAGCTGTGAACAGCACTGGTTTCTAGGGCAAAGCCTCTGTATGGTTACTAGCTTTTCAATCTAAATCCTCATCACAAGTTTGATCCTACAACTCAGAGAGACAGTTATTTTGCAGGCTGTTCTGACTACATCCGTAAAACATGAACTACAATATTGTTTTTTGGCCTTTATAATTCCTAACACACATTAATAAAATTTTTATTAATGAGATCATCTATAATTGCACAATTTTTTAAGTCTACTTCTTTTTAAGCAATCTGATATAAAATAAGAGTGTGAGAAAAGTAACTAATGGATATTAATCTCATTATGGCAGCAAATGGATTCCCTCTTGCCTGATTATAAACATCTATATAATTCTAAAAATTGAGAAGAAACACTATCCCAAGAAAAAAACGCCATTTTCTTCTCTGCATCAGAATTTCAATAAACATAATTATAAATGTAATTTATCAATATCTCTAATACAGTCCCCAAATTAATCAATTGCTTCTTAGGAAACTTCATGTTGTAATAAATGCTTCCCCAAGAAAGGATCTGGGAATCTGCATCCCCTGAAGGATATTTAACTAGCCATGAATATAACTAACAAAAAATATACTCTTTAACCTTGGTTATTGAGCATTTTATTTTTTTCCAAAGTAAGCTCCAAAGCTAATTTTAACAAAATAGAATACATTAAAAAGAGTTATCAAGATATAATCTATATTATATATTTTTTAGCTCTGCTATCTTGAACAGTATTTTTGGCTGATGGAAGTGTGCCAATTTGAAATATTACACACAACAGATAAATGTTTGTTAATGAGAAAAGTTTACAAAGATAACTATGTTCAATGGGCACTTTAGTTCACCAAAATTCTAATTACTAAACACTTCAAGCTCTATTCACTCCTATCTTTACTTATCCAAAGGTAAGAGTTATTCATTAAGACTGCCAAGGTGCTGAAGATGGGAATGCCAAATAACCAAAAAATACTTAATGAGCATCTATCTACTACATATACAGCATTATGCTACGTAAGGTCCTCACACGAGGCAACAATAACCAAGTAAAAAAATGTTATTTTTCAAACATTTTCCCTAATGACTATCAACTAAAGTCAATTTTTACATTTGCTAACCTAAAACAAATAAAACAAAATGGTTGCTACATTACATCAATAAATGCTAACAAAGTCTTACCTTTTCCCTTTTGCCCCGATAATCTGTGGTGGTATCTATCCCACTCCTATCATGAGGCTGAAAAGATGGAATACTATTAGAAATAGATGGCAAACTTTGGAAAATATGACTTTCATCAATTTTATACGTAAAATTGTTATCTCATTTAAAAAGTTTAAAAATCAACTTACAGAATTCAGTGGAGAAGAAACAATAGATGGAATTCTTTTTGCATCCTGTTAATGTTGAAATAACAAAATTAAGATTTTCCACTAAACTCAAAATTTCTGTTACACTCCTGTATTTAACTGTGATTTTAAAATTTACCGCTAGAGGGCTTGACATCTTCTCTAAAGATTGCAATATTCGCCGAGCTGTTGAACTAGTCACACCATAGGATTGTGCATTGAGTTGCTTAGCTTTCATCTGTCTTCTGACTGGTGCCTATAAAGTAAATTTTGTATTATTTGATGAAGCTGTGAATTCTGAATTCTAAGGCACATATTTCAGACAATGAAAATATTTACAAAATAGAATGAATGTTCAAAGTGAAATAGGATTTATGTGTTAATAGCAGCTTATCTCTTGGTGGTGTCATTAACCGTATATTCAACTTTTCCTTATGCTTTTATTGAAAATCCGATTCTTTGTATGAAAAATTACTTTTACAATCAGAAAAAAATGGTAAGACAGCATGTACCACTCTAAAGATCTAGCAGCTATGTCAAATGGAAAAAATGAGATAACTGATAAAACATTCTAGCATTATCTTAATCTGTTTATCCCTGATGTTTAAATCGAAGAACACTAAATTAATGAGAACTTTATTAAAATATTATTGTTATGGGTATTAAATAATATTTAATTATAGTAAATTCCAAAATAATTAAACAAAGAGATTGTGGACTCTACTATAATGGAAATAAAAATTTTAAACTGACTTGTTTCTGATATTTCAATTTAAGAACAATTTTTAATACACAGGCTAGCTTATTAAAGAGCTTTTTAACTTTCCTAAAATTGGGGTTAAGGAAATAACATTATAAAGAATAGACGAGTAGTCTTTAATACACAAACAATATTACAAGTCCCAACAGAAACACTTCCTTTTCTCAAGAATGCATTACGAAATTTCAATAATCAAGGCATTACCACAAATCAAAGTAGGTTGGCAAGGCTCGATATAAAAAAGATGTAACAATCAAATTATAACCAAGTTTCTATAAATAGCTGATATCTACAAAACTGAACCATAATAAACTGAATATTTCTCTGATACCAAACATCCATTATATTTTCAGAGTAGCTACAATATTCTACATTTTTATTAAGAATCTGGTGCCAAGGATTACTGTCCAGACAAGACGCCTTGGCAAACACGAGGCAACATAAAAATCCTCTAGGAAAATGTGACAATCTGTCCCGTCACTGGATTCTACTAGCCACTGGCCTCTCAAGGTCTTAGTTCACTAATCAATAATTAGGAAATGAATTAAAGAGTCTTAAATAAACCTTCCAATTCTAACACTCTAGAAAAAAAATAGGTTCATCTCAAATGTCAATAATAAACATCTGAAAGCCTGTGCTGAGAATGATTCTTACAGTATCTCAGGACTCAGCATTAAAAAGTACAAAATTCCATATACAAAACAGAGGAAGAAGTAAGAGGGACAGACTCTGACTTGGGACTACTGTGTGAATCATGGGCTTGCATCATCTTATCTTCTACTGATGTGCTAAACTATTTTAACAGTAATTTTTTAAAAATAGTATCACAGTCTAATTTAAAATTTAGGAAAAGCTCCCTGCATAATTTCAAGACCCAGTTAACACTTTCTTAAACAAATATTGCCCTTCATGAACATACTCAGAAATAATACTCATAATTACTGTTAACTATTTATGAAAGCATCCTCTAATTAGGAAAACAAGAAACTAAAGACAAATCTTCAAATATACTTTTTTCTATGCAATTTCTATTCCTGTCAGAGGTTTTCATCTTTACACAACTTCCCTCTCCAGAAGCCTACATGCTTAAAAGTATTATTACTCCTCCATTTTAAAATGTCAAAATCAGTAAACACCGTAACAACATGTATACAAAACAGAATTTTTACAAGCCCTAAGAAACTCTTAGGATAAAACACAGAATGGTGCAATTTACCTTAAATTGGTATTTTTAAAAAAGTTATCAATTTCCAATTGTTCTTTGCTAAGGTATATATGTAAATCTAACTGATTTTGTATATTGACCTTGTATTGTGACCTTGCTAAATTCACTTATAACTTCTCTTCTACTGACTTGGGAGTTCTTATGTAGATAAGCATGTTGTCTACATATATGAATAATTTTATTTCTTCCTTTCCAATATGTATGCCTTGTATTTCTTTTTTCTTGCATTGGCTAGGGCTTAAAGTATGTTTAACAGTAGCAGTGATAACAAACATCCTTGCTCTCTTCCTAAACTTAGGAGGAAAATGTTCAGTCTTTCACCATTAGTATGATGTTAGCTGAAGATATTCTGTAGACACAATTTATCAAGTTGAGGAGGTTCTCATCCATCCCTAGGTCTGCTGAAAATTATTATCATGAATGAATATTATTTTTTGCCAAATGTGTTTTATGCATCTGTAGAGATGTTGATGCAGTTTTTCCTTTATTTACACGGTAGATAACATTAGTTTTCAAATGTCGAACCAACCTTATATTCGTAGGATATATCCCACTTGATCATGATGTAATATCCTCTTTATAAGCTGTAATATCCTTTTTATATAATATTCTTTTTATATTTGCAAATAAACAATTTGCAAATTTTTGTTAAGGTGTGTGTCTGTAATTCATTAGAAATACTAGTCTGTAGCTTTCTTACAATGTCTCTGGTTTTAGTTATCAGGGTAATGTTGGCCTCCTAAATGTGTTGGGAAATGTATGGAAAAATCTGTGTAGAATTGATATTATTTCTTTCCTAAATGTTTGATAGAATTCACCAGGGAAATTATCTGGGCCTTAAGTTTTCTTTGCTGGAAGGTATTTTAACTATGAATTCAATTTATTAATAGGTTATATACACTATTTATTCTTGGCTAATCCGAAATAACATGAAATACTTAGGTATAAATCTAACAAAATATATGCAAGATCTGTGTGATTACAAAACAATGACGACAGAAATTTTAAAAGACCTAAATAAATGTTAAGATATATTGTGTTCATGAATTGGAAGACTCAATTTTGTTAAGATGTATATTCTTCCCAAACTGATTGGTAGACTCAATGCAAGGCCAATCAAAATCCTTGTAACAACTGATATGGTAATTCTAAAATCATGAAAAGCAAAGGAACTAGGAAAGCCAAAACAATCTTGAAAAAGAACGAAGTTGGAGGACTTATATTATCTGATTTCAAGACTTACTGTAATCAAGACAGTTTAGTGTTGGCGAAAGGATCAATACAAATATCGATAGAAAAAACAGAGAGCCACAGTATGGTCAATGGATTTCTTAAAGGTGCAAAGGCAAGTCAATGGAGAAGGTATAGTTTTTTCAACAAATGGTACTAAAAAAACTGGACATTCATATGTTAAAAAAAAAGAATCTTGATTCACACCTCATACCAAAAAAATTAACTCAAATGAACCACAGCCCTAAATTAAAACCTCAATCTTCTATGAGAAAACCTCAAGAAAATCTTTATGACCTTGGGTCAGGCAAAAATGTCTTTGATACTAAACCAAAAGCATGAATCATAAAAGGAGAAAAAAGAATATACCAAATGTCATCAAAATAAAAATTCTCTTTAAAAGACACTGTTAAGATAAGCCAGAGGAAGAGAAGAAAATATTTGCAAAACACATATGTAATAAAAGACTTATACCCTGAATAATTAACTCTCAAAATTCATTAATAAGAAAACAGCCCTATTAAAAAATGGGCAAAAGATCTGAACAGGTATTTCACCAAAGAAGATCTACTGATAACAAATAAGCACATGAAAAGATTCTCAATGTCATTAGGGAATGCAAATAAAATCCACAGCAATTTGGAATTGCTACTACATACCTAATAAGAATGGCTAAAATAAAAAACAGAAACAAGAAACTGATGACCGACAAGTGCTGACCACTCTTATGTTACTGGTTTTGGAAACAGTTTGGCAGTTTACTACAAAGTTTAATGTATACTTATGACCCAGCAGTCTAACAACTAGGTCTTTACCCAAGAGAAATGAAACTTAATGTTTATACAAAATGTTCATAATGGATTTATTCACAATTGCCAAAAATTAGAAACAATCCAAGTGACCTTTCACTGGTGAATAAACTGTATTATAGCTCAGCAATAAAAACAAACTATTGATATATACAAAAATATAGACTGATCTCAAATGTATTACACTAAGTAGCACAGCCAGATTCAAAAGACTATATACTATATTATTAAATTTATATGACATTCTGGAAAAAATAAAACTACAGGGAAATAAAATAGATCAGTGGTTGCCAGAAGGTAAAAGTGAGAAGAATGAGTGACTACAGAGATGTGCGAGGTAAAATTTTGGAGTGATGAAAATGTGTGTTCAATATTTTGATCGTGAAAGTGGTTACACAACTGTGTTTTGTTAAAATTCAAATACTCTAATCGGTAAATTTTACTATACGTAATTTATACCTCAGTCTAAAAAAAGGAATTAATCATCATACTTTCTAAACATACACATATGCAAATTTTAATGTATAAAACGTTCACTTAGGGCTAAAATCATGTTCATATAGTCCCTAAATGAAAAGAATAATATCCACTTCTATCATTTTACCAAAATTCTATCCGAGTGCCAACAGTTACTTGTCAATTTTTTTTTTTAAGTTATCAATCCTCCTATTCAAACCAACCTGGTATGGTGTATTTTGTAGTTTAGGATGTCTTACAGCAGCTGCTGCCCCACCATACATTGTTTTTCCAGGATAAAAAGGAGAATCTCCAAGCTGACTTGTTTTAAGGGTTGAAGAATTCCCAATTGACTGCACAGAAACATAATAATATATAATATAAGCAATAAACACTCCAAACTAATGTGATTAAATCGACTCCAACTAGTACTCACAGGGGCAAGTGTTCCAAAGGCAGATAAGTTAAATGCTGGTTTTTTTGAGCTGGTGGCAGTGTGCTGTGACAGTGAATGAGATCGTTCAACCTCTGGAGACCACAGAGGTGGCACTGAAGTATTCTTTGAAACAGCTATATCTGAAACAAAAATATGTAATGCATAGTAAGAGCACTAATTACAAGATCCTAGATTTTTATAAATAGAAAATGAAAATTACAACTTAAAAAATTATCCTATGAAATTTAATTTTTACTACCAAATGCAAGAATACCTTTATCAGAAGCTCTTGAAGAAAAACCACTGGTAGTTGAGATGTTATCATCATCATGCTGAGAGGTAGAATCTTTAATTTCCTTTACAAGGGAAAATCCGGAACTGCCAATTGGAAATGCTGAGGATGTGGAGGGCTGACAGTGTAACGCAGGAGATTCCAACATGGAAAAATTCAGATGGCTCCGATGAAGAGAAGGCCTTGTTAACACATCTGGATAATTGGAAGCAGTACTAGTTGTTGAGGGTTCTTTAAAAAAAAAAAGTATAAATGTTATTAATATATAACTTAGAAAAAGCAATTCATCACCACAACAAAATGCTGTTTCCACTTTGAGAAAACAAACTGTATAATAGATATAGCTTCAATTCAAATCAGTGATGCCTCCTATAAGCACAATTTAAGATATTCTGTAGCCAAATAAAGTTTCAACTAACTGAAATTAATTTACCTAACTTAGTATCAAAATACATTTCCATGATTCCATACCAACTTGTAGAAGTATATAGTTCCTAATTTCCCTTGAATTGATATCAGTATAAAACCCATTTGAAAAAAATAAAATCAAAACTATATAAGTCGTAAAACAAAAAAGATAAGTCTATCCCTCTAGATACAACCACTGTTAAATTTGTACATCTTCCCAGGTAATTTACAGTAGTAGCCCCCCTTTACCTACAGGGGATACATTCCAAGATCCCCTAGTAGATGCCTGAAACTGAAGATAATACCGAACAGTATACACTATGTTTTTCTTTATACATACATACCTACGATTAAGTTTATTTTATAAATTAGGCACAGTAAGAGATGAACAATAACTAACGATATAGAACAATTACAACAATATACTGTAATAAAAGTTACGTGGAATGTGGTCATTCATTTCAGGGGACTCCTTGTTGAATTCTTCCTACATGCTCTGTGCTTTCTAGCACAACACACAGCTGTCACTTGGAACACATTTTCTGTTTATGTCTTCCACCCACAAATTTAATGCCTTTTCCATCTTAACCAAGTACTTATCATGCACTATAGCCATAACCTTTGTTTTGCAGTTTGAGGTGCAACAAGAAAACTAGCACAAATTTCTTTTTCCTTCTTCACAATTTCATAGAAAATTTGTTCTTACCTTTAGATCTTAGCAACTTCAGGATACAATATTTTTCTTTCCCTATTAAGTCAAGAACTTTCACTTTTTCACTTAAAGGAAACACTTTACCACTTCTCTTTGTCATATATGAATTGCAAGCATCACTACTCTTGTGCCTTGAGGCCACTGGTAAATAAAATAAGGGTTACCTAAACACAAGCACTGCGCTATTACGACAGTTGATCTGATAATCAAGATGGCTGCTTAGTGACTAAAGGGCAGGGAGCATCTACAGCATGGAGACCTTGGACAAAGAGATGATTCACATCCCAGGCAGGACAGAGCAGGATGGCACAAAACTTCACACTACTCAAAATGGTGCCCAATTTAAAACTTAAAAATTGTTTACTTCTGGAATTTTCCATTTAATATTTTCAGACAATTGAATGCAGATAACTGAAACCACAGAAAGTGAAACTGCGGGTAAGCAGTTGGGGGAATCCTGTACATGCACACAAAAATGTTTTCCCTAATCACGTAATCATGTTTATGCATCTTGTTCTTTGCCTTGTTTTTTTCATTTATCAATAGAATTTTGTCTCTCTATACAGAGTATTCTCTTTAAAGACCACACTGTATTTTATCATACTGATTTACTATAATTATTTATGTGATAATTTCCCCAATACTTCATCAAACATGTATACACTTGTATCTACATACTTTTAAGAGTACTCTTTTGGATAAATCCATGATTCTTTAAGTATGTAAGAAAAACATGAGATATTATTAAACGAATATTCCTAAGCCACCCACAAAATGTCTCATTCTGTAAGCCTAAACTTGAGCCAATAAAACAGCCTAAGTAGGAGTACTCAAGATGGGGTAGAATGTAGAGGCAGTGCACGCCTCCTCTAGCGATCACACCAAAATTATAACAAAACTGAAGAGCAATCAGAGCAACACAGAGTCACCAGAGGTCTGGCTGAATAGAAGTCCTACAACTAGGTCATCTCAAATAACAGGTCATCTCAAAACGGTAGGAGGGGCAGAGACATGAAATAGCCCAGTCCCACAACTGCATGTGGCAAATGAGAATTGAGTTATCTTGGCTGCAGAGCCGCCTCTGCCACCTGAGGAGTAAGGGGTCCCACCACGCACTGGGCTCCCCAGCCCAGGGTTCCACTGCCGGGAAGAGAAGTCTCTATAACTTTTGGTTGTGAAAACAGTGGTAGTTGAGGCTGAGTTGGACGGCTGCGAAAAACAGAGACCATCCTCTTAAAGGGTCTGGCCTTTCTTGCTGACGGACACACGTGCTCTAAACTCCAGCACTGGTGCAGCTGCTCAAGGGGTGCCAGGAACATATGGGGACGTGCTATACTGTTGGGCTTCAGGGCAAGGGCAGGAGGGGAGTCTTGCTCCCGGAAAGAGACGTAGGCAAAAGCCATTGTTCCTTGTTGAGCCTAACCCCCCACCCCACTACCCTACAGACATCATCAACCTGGATAAAACAGGTAGCTGCATCCAGGAGATTCCCCGAGACTCAGTGATTTATTCCACACAAACAGTCTGTCTTGGCACCTGCTGCAAAATTACCTAAAATCTCTCTAAGGCTTACAAAACCCAAAGCAGCAGCATCTGGCCTCAGTGTGCCCTATACCTTTTGCTGAGCAGCCCCAAGGCCTGCACTAGTGGCAGCCAGCCTCGATTTCGGACCTGGCCCCTTGAGACACCTGTAAGCCCAGCACCGGCTTATAGCAGCCATATGTGGATCACTTGGTGACTCTTCCTGGGTGGCCCTTGAGGTGCCCAGGCTGTGGCTGAATTTGGCCTGCAGCTGGATCCCTCTCTGGTCTGTTCCAAGAGGCCCCACAGTACACCTACTACATAAAGGCACTCTACCAAGACCAGGAGACTTAGGAGCAATACTTAATACATAGAAAAAAAACACAGGAAGGCAGCCAAAATGAGGCAACAAAGAAGCATGTCTCGCATGAAAGAACAAATATCCAGAAAAAGAATTCATCAAAATTATGAAGATAAGCAAAATACCATGTGTAGAGTTCAAAACACTGGTTATAAGGATGCTCAAGGAACTTAGGAGAAGAGTAGATGAACTCAGAACTTTAACAAAAAAATAAAAAACATAAAAATGGAGATGGAGAACATAATAGGGAGTCAGTCAGAAATGAAGAATATAACATCTGAGATGAAGAGTACATTAGAGAGAATCAACAGAGTGGATGAACCAGAGGATCGAAATCAGCGACATAAGAGAATGGGGTAGCAGAGGACACCCAATCTGAAGAGCAACAACAACAAAAAGAATCCAAAAAAAAGAAGACAGCTTAAGAAGACGCTGGGACAATGTCAAGAGTAACAATATTTGCATCACAGGGGTACCAGAAGGAGAAGAGAGAAAGCAAGGATTTGAAAACTTATTGGAAGAAATAATGACAGCAAACTTCCCTAACCTGGTGAGGGAAATAGACATATAGCCCCAGGAAGTTCAGAGAATTGCAAACAAGATGAACCCAAACAGGCCCACATGAAGACACATCATAATTAAAATGCCAAAGGTTACATTCAAAGACAGAATCTTAAAAGCAACAAGAGAAAAGCAATTAGTTACATACAAGGGAACTCCATTAATTACAGTCAAGGGACCGCCCAAGACTGTCAGCAGATTTCTCAGCAGAAACTTTACACGCCAGAAGGGTCTGGCACAAAATATTCAAAGTGATGAAAACCCAGGACCTACAACCAAGATTACTTTACCCAGCAAAGTTATCATTTAGAATCAAAGGCCGAATAAAGAGCTTCCCAGACAAGAAAAAAGCTAAAGGAGTTCATTACCACCGACCCAGTATTACAGGAAATGTTGGAGGGACTTCTTGAAGAAGAAAAAAAATATATGTATCAAAAGCCTAAAAAAAGAATGGCAATAACTACATATCTATTGAGTACTTCAAATAAAAAAGAATTAATGCTCCAATCAAAAGATAGGATGGTTGAATGGTTAAGAAAACAAGACCCTTACATAGGCTGCCTACAACAGACTCACTTCAGATTAAGAAACACACACACACACACTAAAATGAGATGGAAAAAGATATCTCACAATGGACCGACCTAGAGGGCAGTATATAAGTGGAATAAGTCAGAGGAAGACAAATGCCATATGATTGTACATATATGTGAAATCTAAAGAACAAAATAAAAAAGCAGAAACAAACTCAGATACAGAGAAAAAGGGAGAAGGGAAGTACAAATTGGTAGTTACAAAATAGTCACGGAGATAGAAAGTACAGTGTAAGGAACATAGTCAATAATAGTAATAACTATGTACGGTGTTAAGAGTGGTGCTAGATTTATTGGGGTGATCATTTTGTGAGTTATATAGGTGTCTAATCACTATGTTGAACACCTGCAATTAATAGTTTTATATGCCAACTATAAATGAAAAATAAAAAAGCATTATTAATTAAAAAAATAAAAACCACCTAAGTAGTCAAAAGAATCTTGAGAATCAGCGAGAAAACAATTGTATGTGGAATTGCTCTGTCATTCCAGATCAGAATGCATACTCATTTTTGCCTATGAGAGATACTGTGATCCAAAGATTTCCTGTCAAGTTAACTCTCACAAATAGCAAATCACAATGAACCTTTCCCCTGGACTCTCACTGGATATTAACCTTTTCTGATTTCTGTAAATTTAATATGTCAAATGACATCATTATATGATTTGCATTTATTTAAATGAAAGAGATATTGAGCATCCTTCCCTATATCCATTGGTCATTTGTATTTCTTCTCCTGTTGACATAATCTCTTAATAATCAAATTAATAAGATCTAATTTCTTTTTGATCTGGAAGATTAGTGTGATATGAACCTGAAATATTAGAAATTTTTCACTGTTGGTTAAACTCATTCTTTTTGATGGTGTCTTTTGTAATTCAGAAAATAACTTATACCTTGTTTACGGAGACTTTTTAGCATTCCAAGACTATAAGAAATAAAAAATTTTACTCACTTCACATACAGATGCTCCTCAACGTACAATGGGGTTACATCCAGATAAACCCATCTTAAGTTGAAAATATCATTAAGTTGAAAATGAATTTAGTAACACCTAATACACCAAACATCATAGCTTAGCCCAGCCTACCTTAAACATGTTCAGAACACAATATCCAAGAAACACAGGCAACACAATACACTGTAGAGTATCGGTTGTTTACCCTCGTGATCTCATGCCTGACTAGGAGCTGTGGCTTGTAGCCACTGCCCAGTATCACAAGAGTATCTTACTGCATATCACTAGCTCAGGAAAAGATCAAAATTCAAAGTACAGTTTCTACTGAATGTATACCATTTTTGCACCATAGTGAGGTAAAAAAAAAAAATCATAAATTAAATGATTGTTAGTTAATTTGGGGACTAGCTATACTAAATTCCCAAGAGGCTTTCCTCCTTTTTCCCAAATGATATATCTGTATATTTCTGTACCAATACCATAATATTTTAAATGCTACAGCTTTAAAACACATTTAATGACTGTAGAAGTTCTCCAATCTATCCCACATTCCCCTTATTCTTTTTCAAAATTTCTCTATTCATCTTCAGGTGTATTTTCAAGAACTTTAGCATTATTTGTCAAGTTTCTGAGAGACTCTTCCAGTTAGGTTAGAATAACCATGCCCCCAGACTAGCTTTTCTACTGTAAATAACGATAAAACTGGACAAAAATATATAAAGCAATAGCTTTCAGACAACAGAAAATAGCAAAAACAAACAAACAAACAAAACAAAAAAAACACACCTCACAAAGTGAGCCCCATTACTGCCTATCACTCTCTGTCAAGGAATATCTCAGACCTGGCACAGAGAGCTGCCGTCCAAGAAAAAGATAGGAGGCAGAAAACAGAATTTAAGGGCACTGGGCAGTAGAAAACTGTGCAGGGAAGGGCCTCCAGAAGTCCACATGGCAGTACCCAGAGAGGGGATGGGCTATATATAAACAGAACAAGACCACCTAAGGTTTACCAAATAGCAGCTATTATAGAGTTGAGAAAACATACTAGAAGATGAGCAGTGCTTTGGAAAAAAGCAGTGCTGAGGATATTGAAGTTCAAAGGCTACCGGAATTTAGAGATCCACAACACCTCCTTAATCCCTGGCATTCAGCTGAGATACCAGAAAAGCTTCCCCTTGGGACTAAGGATCATGTCCCAGAATAACACCTACTGTAGACTCATCCTAAAAAGCCACAGGGGAGACAGACCTTGGAAGCTAAGTCCCATAATTTTAGGTCACTTAAACACCTTGGACTTTCCACAGATACACATTACCAAAGCATAAATCTAAGTCTATAAAGCTCAAAATGTCTATTCAATAACAACTGCCTGCTAAAATAAGAATCAAAAATCTTCAGAGGAAGATAACAGAATCCAGAATCTCTATGTATGTTATTCAAAATGACAATATTTAGTTTAAGAAAATCACTTGATATACTTAAAGAAAGAAAAATGTAATCCACAGTGAGGGAAAAAAGATAATCAACAGAAACTGAATCCTGGTGTTATACTTAATAAAGGCTTTAAAATAGGTATTTAAGTATCTCCAAAGTTCCTAAAAAACCTGTTAAAATTATTTGACTAGGATCGCACTCACTGAGGAATTCATTGAGGGGATGCAAGGAATCTTTCAACATTAGGGAATTGTTAATATAATTGAGCACATTAACAGATTAAATGGAATAGAACATAGAGCCCAGAAATAAACCCTTTCATATATGGTCAAATGATCTTCAATCAGGGTACCAAGACCACCATTCAATGGGGAAAGAACAGTTTCTCCAACAAATGGTTTTGGAAAAACTGAATATCTACATGCAAAAGAATGAAATTGGACCCTTATCTTACACAATGGACAAAAATTAACTCAAAATGGATTAAAGACCTAAAAACATAAGACCCAAAACTATAAAACTCCTAGAAGAAAACAAAGGGGAATAGCTTCATAACATTGGTCTTGACAATGTTTCTTGGACACGAAAGGCAACAAAAGAAAAATAGACACAGGGGACTATATCAAACTTAAAAACTTTTATGCACTAAAAGACACAATCAACAGGGTGAAAAGGCAACTCATGGAATGGTAGAAAATATCTGCAAATCACACATCTTGATAAGGGGTTAATATCCAGAATATATAAAGAACTCTTACAACTCACAAAACAAAAAAATCAAATAACCTGACTAAAAATTGGGCAAAGGACTTGAACAAACATTTCTCTAAAGCTGATATACAAATGGCCAACAAGCATATGTGAAGATCTCAGTATCACTAATCATGAGAAATGTAAATAAAAATCACAATGAGATTCTCCTTCATATCCATTAGGACAGTACTATCAGGAAAGTAGGAAATAAATGCTGGCAAGGATGTGGAGAAACTAAAACCCCTGTGCACTGTTGGCAGGAAAAGATATTCAATATCATTAGTCATATAAAATGGTGTGGCCTCTGTGAAAAACAGTATGGCAGTTCCTCAAAAAATTAAAAATAGAATTACCATAAGACCCAGCAATTCCACTTCTGGGTAAACACCCAAAAGAACTAAAAGCAGGTTTGATTTGTACGACCATGTTCCTAACAGCATTATTCACGATAGCCAGAAAGTAAAAGCAACTTAAGTGTCCACTGACATAGATAAATGAGGCATATATACACAATGGATTATTCAGCCTTTAAAAGAAAGCTTGTAAATTCTGGTACATGCTACAATATGGATGAACCTTAAAGACGTCCTAAGTGAAATAAGCCAGTCACAAAAGGACGAATGCCGTATGAGTTCTCATCAACCCATTCCACTAACCTAGCAGAAAAAGCCTGGACACTCCACAGCTCACCATCATTAACAGTCAACACAAGGAGGAACATGAGCAGAAAACCGCAGACAACAGATATTAAAAGGGCCAAAAATTCTATAACTGTTCTTACTGCACTGTGCTATTTGAAGAATGTACAATACTCTCCAGCTCCAGTTATTACTGAAATAAAAGTTACACGAATAAAATATTTAGTAAACCACATTCAGAACTGTTATATCTGAATTATTTTAAGTTTTCAATAATTTGGCACTTTAAGAGCAGATATGTCTAAGTTGTTTTGAGAATGCATTGTCAAATATAAGTTAAATATTTCACAGAGTAAACATAAACTGTGATGTGTTATATCTAGTGAGATCTATGTTCAACACACTGGGGAGTTGTAGGCGGCACTTTAAGTCACTCGTGTGACTGCAAATATTGAATATTCTGAGAAAGATCGAGGCAGACTGTGAAAAGAGAACTATGTGGAACTTACAAAGTTTAAAATAAGAGCAAGAGTCAGACCTAAGACAAGAATGAGGGGGGAAAATGCTACCAAGTTTTTGAAGTTAATATCAAAAAGCTGTTCATAATTTGTTTCTAAATAATAAAGAAAATTAAGAGTGGGAAGGTGGGTGAATAGACTGGAGAAAACAAAATCGACCACCTGCTGGTGGTCTTGGAAGCTGGGTAGTGAGTACGATGGGGGGGGTCACTGCACTATCCTCCTTACTTTTGTAAGGAAATTTGGTAGCTTGAAATTTTCCATAATAATTTAAGTTTAGAAGTTACTCATAAAGGTGTGTATAATAACAGGTAACAGAAAAGCTCCCTTATAAACTGAATAATAGAATGAATATAATTCAGTTGAAATTGACCTTGGTGACCACTGAATTCCATTATTTCAATAAAAATACAAACACACCAAAACAGAATTTTACAGTTGTAAAATGAGATACTCTCCACTTATCTCATACCTAAATTAAATTCTTCAAGTTAATACTCACAAGTATGCTCATTAGGAGGGAAAGGAGGGTTTCAGTCACTGTGGATATATGTTGGTGCACACTAGAATTTTCTAAAAAAAAAAAAAAAAGAAGCTGGGGTCCCATTCGATGTCCAGGAAAACAACATGGAAGCAGTCAGCTCAGGATCTACCAGACAAAACCTCAGGGTGGACACTAATAATGTATTCGAAAGAAATCTTGAAAAGTACAGACATTAAAGCTTCCTAAGTTATTCTAATAAAAATAGGCAAACATTTAAAAACTAAGCCAAAATAAATTTTACTAAGAAAATTTGAGATTTTTCCATTTCTCCAAAATAAGAATCATTCCTTTGAACTTCATCAAAATTTAAAACTTTAAAAAAAAATTAAAAACTTTTATGCTTCAAAGGACACCATCAAGAAAATAAAAAGACAACCCAGAACGGGAGAAAATACTTGCAAATCATATACTGATAAGGGACTTATATCCAGAATAAAGACCTCTTTCAACTCAACTACTAGACAACCCAATTAAAAATGGAAAAAGGGCACCTGTATAACCATTTCTTTAAAGATATAGAAATGGCCAATAAGTGCATAAAAAGATGTTCAGCATCATTAGTCATCAAGGAGATACAAATCAAAACCACAGTGAGATACCACTTCACACCCACTTTGGAGAGCTATAATTAAAAAAAATAAAGAAAGAATGTAAGTATTGACACGGTATAAAGAAACTGGAATCTCTGTACACTGATGGGAAGTTAAGATGATGTAGCCTCTTTGGAAACCAGTTTTTCCTTAAAATATTAAAATTACCATAAGACCCAGCAACTCTACTCCTAGGTATACACCCAAAAGAAAACATACCTACACAAAAACTTACACATGAATATTCATAGCAGCATTATTAGTAATATTTAAAAAGTGAAAATAACCCAATATCCATCAACTGATGAATGAATAAAATGTAGTTTATTCCTACCATGGAATATTACTGCCTAGCAATAAAAAAAGAATGAAGCTTTGATATATGCTATGACTTGAATGAACTTTAAAAACATGCTAAGTGAAATAAGCCAGTTACAAAAGACCATATATTTTATGATTCTATTCATATGAAATGTCCAGTATAGGCAAATCTATAGAGACACATTAGTAGTTGCTTAGGACTGGAGGGGCAGGTATGGTAGTGACTACTAATGGGTACAGGATTTGGGGGTGGGATGAGAGAGATGATGAAAATATTCTCAAGCTGACTGTGGTGATGGCTGAACAACTCTGTAAATATACAAAAACCACTGAACTGTACACTTTAAATGGGTTAGTTTTATGGTATGTGACGGGTATCTCAATAAAACTATAAAAAATATTTAAAGTGAAATGACAGAGTAATATTTCCAAATATGCCATATTCGTGGGTTATATGGAAGCTATTTAATATGTGTAAACCCCATCAAAATGCTGTAAGTAGATCCAAAAAAGTTCAAGCTTTTAAAATGCAGGGTCACTTAATTACAAATTAATGAAATGACCCAACTGAGTTTACTACAACTGAAGTTATACCATACCCAAATCTATATGTTGTGGGAGGCATTACAATTTCATTGTAAGAGTTAATATTTATACAGTGCTCCCTTAGTGCCAGGACCTAATCTAAGAGTGTCACATGTACTTTTTTCAAAAGTATTTATGAGGATATGAAAGAGAAAACAGATTATCTTTCCCAAAGCCACATGACTAACAATTGCTTGTATGACAATGCAAACCCAAAGTCTAACATCAGAGCTTGCACTCTTGAATGATAAAGTACACACCAGCCTCCCTTAATAAACAAAAAGCTGATAAATAAGAAAGATACATAATTTGCATCTGATCATCACACCTTCATCCTATATGGTTTATGTACTTACCCAATTAGATTTACCACAGCCAGATAATATAAAAATATTTAAAATTAAGGCATGAAAACCTATCACTCATAGCAAAATATTCACATTCTGTTTACCTTCTGTATTACTGACTGTTGGCTCAGGAGTGATTCTCCCATCGTGAATATTAGCACTCTCCTCATCAGAATATATCAGATGATCATCTTCTCTATTTTCTGGCCACTGTGGTACCTCTCTTGGGTCTGTTGAGCAGCTACATACATCTTCATTCTTGTTGAAGTATCTCTGTAGCCATCCTGGCACAATATTCTTAACGGATTCTGTAACCCTGCTAAGAATGCCCTGTTGGGGGGTGGGGGAGAAACACATAAATCAGTTTTAGAAATTTATTTTTTCAGTAAGTACCAACATAAAGAAAGCCATATCAAGAAAACCATAACTGTTCCCAACAATGTTTCCTAAAATTCAGTTACTTGAGTTAATGCTGACATAATGGTATTTTTACAAATTCTATAGATATTATAAAATTCCTACTTTTTCTTTCTTCCATATACATATATCCATGAGCCAATAATTACTCCAAATGGCCATACTGTTCTAATCCTTAAAAAACTCCAATAGGCCATCAAATAAGCAATATAAATTTTAAATTTAGTAATGAGGTATGCACTAAAATGTTATAATCTCAGAGAAAAGGCATCCATTTTTATCCTAGCATATTAAAAGCAGCAATATAAACACTATCTTCAACAGCTCCCTCAAGCAATTATTTTATTGCACATTCTTTTAAAAAGAAAATTTAAACAGACTTTTTTTAAAAGACAGGTAAGAAGATAACCAATCCAACATAATAAACTCAAGAAATAATCTCAGATGTTTTTTGATGGTAAAATTTCATTATACCAAATGTTGCCTGAAAATTTGCAGAATTAATTCTATTACGGTAACTTTTAAAAGGAGAAAAAATGGGGTAAAACCGCTCTCGGTATTTACTGCAGCTCTGCTATGTGCCAGGCACTATTCTAAGCAGTTTATAAATATTATTCAATTTAATCCTAACACCTTTACGAAACTGGCATTAACAGTGCCACTTTACAGATAAACAGACAATGAAGTTAAATAGCTTACAAACACAACTACTATGGTATACCCAGGACAGAGTGAAAGCATGGCTGGGGATTGGCAGGACTAGAGTAAAGTTCTAGTACCACCTTCCTGTACTTTAATTTATTCTAGGTATTACCTGATAGGAATTATAATGAAAAACAAATGAAATGTGAAAGCACTTCACAATTTACAAAATATAACAGAAACATATACTGATGATTTTATTTCTAATGGAGAGGGGGCGAAGCTAGCTGGAAAAACTAGGATGAGATAACCGATTATAGGCGACTATTTCCCTTCTAAAGTAGCATTAACAGAATTTCAGAGAAAGAGTAATGGAAGGGAAAAACTGAATTGGCAGGTACAAAAAAACTATGAAGTCAAGGAAGAATACATAAATCAACCATGAAAGCAAACCCAAGACAAAAAGGCCTTGTGAAATCCTGTTAACAAAAATGATGGAAGACACCTCTGATACAGGCACTTGAAGAACATTTTCCTTATTGTTTAAAAAGGTGTAGGTAACAACTGGGAAATATGTAATTATTTTTTCATATATTCTCTAAACAGAAATTTTAAACAGATCTATGACATAAGCTCTCTAGGGACACATGAAGCCAACAGCCCTAAAATACTCACTACTAAAAAAACACAACTTTACTATCCCAATTTCTATGCCAATGTTACATCATATTAACTACTTTGGAAAGAAAAATTATATACCTATATCTAGGATTTTAATATTTAACATACATATGTAATACTTATTACTTATTTATCCCCTCCCCGTATTTCAAAAGACTGGAAAGTGCTTACAAGATATAATTAATATAGTACAAATAAGATGTGAAAAATGTAAGACACATACTTGATATGAAACAATAAATTAGCTAAAGCACTATAACTATAGCAAGAATTTAGTGTAAAATTGTGGACTTTCTCTAAGGTGTTTAGACAAAACTGAACAGTCAAAATGTATATAATAAAGTTCATTCTCTAAAGTTCATAAACTTTGCTTGGCGATCTTCTCTTTTCTTAACTAAAATCTAACCAATTTATCTCAGCCCACAGCAGCTTAGTACAAGAAAATTACAATGAGAAAGTAAGAGTTACTAGTGGCACAATGAATGACAGCATGACAGTAAAAACAAATATAGATAATAAAACTGACCTGGAACCGTCAGAAAAAAACAAACATCCCTATATTTTAGTATATCTCTGTAGGGTAAGTGACCCTAAGTCATCAAGAAAAGTTAAATTAAGCTCAGTATACTCAAGTACTAGTGGTACCCAAAGTGTGCTCTCTTTACCAGTAATATCAGCACTTCAGGCCTTCTCCTAGCCCTAATAAAACTCAGGAGGTAGGACTCATCTGTTTTAACAAACGCTAGCAAGTGATTCTGATGTATGCTAAAGTTTGAGAACCACCACTTTAAGAAATTAGGAAATGTGATACATCTAATGACATTACAACACATTTTAGGGAAGCGGTCGCTTTATAAGAGGTGAATAAAATTATGTATACCTAAAAGTATTAAGATTCAGTTATCTGAAAAACAATGTGGAGCACTAGTCAGATATTAAAATATATAATAAAATGTTCTAAAATGAGAAAAACAAATCGTCAGTGGACGGCACTGAATACAATGCAGTTTACAGAACTACTTCCCCAGTGCTTCTCAAACTTTAGCCATGAGTTTTATCTGTACTATTATTTAATGATTTTCTACCCATCTCACTTCTCTTAAAAAATTTTAGCTTTTCCTACACAATAAAATCTAACAAATCACAGATTGATGCTGTGCTGGTCTTCACTTGCCCTTTCCTCACTCCATTCTTAATAGGCTGTCCCTCCAAACTGGCTTCTGGAAGGAGTGGCCTATGAAAGATATTAAAGGATGCCAGATATTAGAAGATGGGAGGAAAGAGAAGTCTTTCTTCCTGTGCGCGCTGCTTAAGCGCCCCATTTCCAAAACTATCGCTTCAGCCAGGTGGCTCCCTCCTCTATTCATTACACCATTTCTACCTTTTATCCTTCCAGTCCTAGGGATGGCAGCAGCTTCTGCTATCGCTAGTCTCTGGGCCTCTTACTACCCCATATTTATTCCTTTAACCACCAGTATATCTCTAAGTAGACTCTCTTAAAGGTGTTTCAGTTGAACAATCCAGAGTGAACTGTTTCTTGCTGGGTCCCTAAGGTATTGATATAGCAGGGCTACTTGTCAAATTTTTTTGTCTGCTTAATATGGAAATTAAAAACTGAGTCCTGAGATCAAGAAAAAATAAAATGTTCGAGAGGCAGGGAAAATTGGCATAGATGATAGAAGCTCTGTTCATCCCTCTGGCAACCAAATCAAAGTTGTGACAGAAACAAGGAACAAACAGCAAGGAAAAATCACCTGGGATCTAGATGAACAAGCCACACAACTAGAGAGAAACCTTAAGAAATCTCTGCAACGGTAGAAGATAGGATGGGGTGAGGACACGAGGCCGAGCAGCTGAGCGGGACAGAGGCTGCGCAAGCGGCAAGAGCCTCTTAAAGGGGCTGCGACAGCAAGTGGACTTCCGCGGTGACAAACCTGCTCACTCTGAGCACCAGTGCCGGTTAGGCTCAGCGCAGGGTACACCAGGGACTTACAGGGAGACACTGAGTTGTCAGAGTGAGGGCCGCTGTGAGGCTTTCTCCCCAGCACTTCTGCCGTAGGCATCCATTGTTCCTCTGTTGAGCCCTGCCCCCTTGCAGTGCCCAGACGTAGCACCACCGTAGCCCAGACATCATCAAACAGAGGTTGATGCGCCCAGAGGATTTCCTGAAACCCCGCCTCCCCCAACTCACGGTCCCACTCAAGCCACATCCAGGTGTATCCTCAGCGAGTCAGGTGCTCCTTGCTGAGCAGTGCCTAGACTCACACTAGAGACAGCAGGCCTTGGTTTCTGGTGTGGCCTTTTGAGGCAACTGTAAGCACAGCATCTGTAGATTGCTTGCTGAATCTTAACAGCTGGCCCCAGAGGGGCACAGGCTAAATTTGGCCTGCAGTTCACCCCCTCTCAGGACTGTGCCACAGGACACCTACTACACAAAGCCATACTAGTTAAGACAGGGAGACTCAGAACTTTGCTTAGTACATAGAAACAGACACAGAAAAGCAGACAAAACGGGAAAACAAAGAAGCAGAAACCATATAAGAGAACAGAGATCCAGAATTAATGGAGTCAAGTAACAGATGCAGAGTTCAAAACACTGGTTATAAAGATGTTCAACGAACTCAAGGGAAAGGTAGATGAATTCAGTGAGAATTTCAACAAAGAGATAGAAAACATAAAAATGGAAATGGAAAGCACCAAAGAGAACCAGGAATGAGGAACACATTATCTGAGAAGTATATCAGATGTAATAAACAAAGTGAATAAAGAGGATCGAACGACCTATATAGAGGATGGGAAAGCCAAGGACACTCAATCATAATGGCAAAAAAAAGAATCAAAGACTACAATAATAATTTAAGGAGCCTATGGGACACTATTAAAGGTAAAAATATCTGTCATTGGGGTACCCGAAAGAAAACAAGATGTCGAACAGCTATTCGAAAAAATAAAGATGGAAAGCTTCTCTAACCTGGTGAAATAGACATAAAACCCCAGGATGCTCAGAGAGTCCCCAAACCCGGAACCCAAAGAGGCCCACCAACACATATCATAATTAAAATGCCAAACGTTAAATACAAAGAGAGAATCTTAAAAGCAGCAAGAGCTAAGCATTTAATTATCTACAAGGGAGCACCCATAAGACTGGCAGCTGATTTCTCAAAGGAACTATGCAGGACAGAAGGGCGTGGCAAAAATATTTGACGTGATGAAAACCCAGGATCTACAACCAGGAATACTTTATCTAGTAGAGCTATCATTTAGAGTTGAAGGACAGATAAAGAGCTTCCCAGACAAAAATAAGCTAAAAGAATTTATCATCACCAAGCCAGTATTACAGGAAATGTTGGAGGGACTACTTTGAGAAGAAAAAAACGTATCAAAAACAGGAATAAAGAATGGTAACAACTACATTCCTATCAACAAGTACCTCAAATGGAAAAGAATTAAGTGCTCCAACCAAGATAGAGTGGCTGAATGGATAAGAAAACAAGACCCCTACATATGCTGCCTACAAGAGATTCACTTCAGATTAAAAGGCACACGCAGACTAAAAGGAAAAGGATGGAAAAAGATATTGTCTTGATGGACCTAGAGGGTATTGCATTGAACGAAATGAGTCGGATAAAGACATATATTGCATGAATTCACATACATGCGGAATCTTAAGAACAAAACAACATCATCAAAGCGGAAATAAACTCATAGATACAGAGAATATTTTGAGAGATATTAGATTGGAGGGGGTAGGGGGAAAAAAAGAGGGCAAAGGGATTGAGAAGTGCAGGTGGATGGTTGCAGAGTAGACATGGGGATAGGGAAGGTGGTTAATAATGTCGGAATGACTATGTGGTGGGGGAGGGGTGCTAGATTTGGTGGGGTGACCACTTTGCGAGTTGTGTGTATCTCTGATCAATATGCTGTACAGCTGAGGCTGGTGTGCTGTATGATGCCAACTATAATTGAAAAAAACTCACTGAATTGTACAATGTAAATGCAGGCAACTAATTGTCTATTATATTTCAATAAAGACGGAAAAAAGTCCTTGTATGAGATTCATCTTCTTTATCAATAATAGGACACACGTACCACACTTAAGGCAGCACTCATATTACCCAAGTTACTTCACACTTACAATTCTGTAAAAAAGTACATAAATAGGCCAGAAGAGAGGCTTTTGGTGAATATTTTAGAATCTTATTTAACTTATAGACATAAAGGCAAACATTGCTTTTCTTCATTCAATTCATTCAATCAATTCATTTGCTCAATTCATTCAATAAATCGATGAGACTTATTGGCCGCATACTACACTGTCAGGCACAGAACACCAGCAAGAAACAAGTTCTTGCCCTCTTAGAGCTTATATTCTACATTAAGGAGACAAACGAAGAAACTAGAAAATATAATATTAACACATAATATGATTTGTGCTATGGTCAAAAATAAAGCAAAAAAGCAAAATAGGATAGGCATTTTATATAAGCAAAGACCTGAAAAAAGTGAAGAGTGAGCCATGTAAATTTCTAGCGAAGTATTATAAACTGCGAGAATAAAAAGTGCAAAGACTCAAATATAGGAATATCCTTCGTACATGCTGACCAAGCTTCTGGTAACCTTTTTAATAAACACGAAATCTAATAAACTTTATATAACTATTTAAATCCTTCAAAATTCCCCTTTAATCATGTGTGTGCTCACGCGTATGTGAGAATCTATGTGTAATCTTTTGTTCTGTAGCTTTTGTATCTAGTCACTATAAAAGGACTAAAACAGTGGTCCTCACAATCTTCAAACCAGCAGCTTTGGTGTCGCCCATGAGCATGTTAGAAATGGAAATTTGTTTGTTTTTAAAAGCTCTTGAGACGATTCTTACGCAAATTAAAGATTGAGAACTGTGTACTAAAATCCTCTAAAAATTCAGTGAATATTACCCCAGTAAACGCCATAGCAAACATAACTACGACAAAGTTTTACCTAAAAGACCACACTATTTCCATGATTATCTCATAATCTTTCAAATACATCATATCATTACACCGATTTTTATACCTACTCCATAATACCAACTCAAAATCAAACCAGAAGTAAACATAAAGTCTATCTTTGAAACTATTTCATTTCTGGTTTTAAAGATTTAATATACATAGTAAATAACCAACTACCAGATATTGGAAGTTCTAAAAACAGGAAAAAGAAATGACTATGCACAAAATTGGGTAGACTATAAAGAGGTAAGGGACCCTGTCTATCAAATAAATATGGAGAAGTACTCCCCTGCCTGGCAATTTTTTGAGAGTTTTAAAGTACCAAAGATAGACTTCAGCCACTAATGGAAAACTGAGAGAAGGGAGCTAGAAAATGGGAAAAATAGTTTTAATATGGAAAAAAAGGTTCCTTTGACACGATTATCAAAGAGATAAATACTCAAGTCCCATTTTACCAGACTGGCTTCCTCCCTACTTTCAGAGGCTTCAGTGGAAGGCATAACTGCCACCATTATAACTTGATATAAGTTTTCCTACAAAAAATCTTCTCTGAAGACTCCAAGTCTGTGACAGTCACTCCCTTGCATGAACCAAAGGTGCCTTGTACTTCCTACATGATGGCAATTTGTCAAACAGAATGGTAATTTACAGTTTGTCCATCACCTCCACTAGAGCATCAGCTTTATAAGGGTAGACACCAAGTGTGCATATTGTACAGATTAGTTGGTGCATGGTTTTATCTACAATCGCACTGCTTAACCAACCTCTTATTTCCAATGTGAATATTCCATCACACATTTCTAAAAAGGACATCAGTAATTTTAGAATTTAAAAATAATACATTTGCTTGGGGAAATAGTTGCACCTTAAACAAATATTATTTTTGTTGCTACACTAAAACATTTCCGCCCCCCCCAAAAATGTGAAGCTATCCAAGAGTACGGAGAAACTGAACCATCCTCTAGAATGATAAATACAAAAAGCCAAAAAAATGGCGAGAAGCAGAAAGGTAACCCAAAAAAGCAAAATTAATGAAGGACTTAGAAAAATCAACAAATGGGGTATTAACATTTTTAAAACACTCCTTGTAACCCCAACTAGATAAACGTAGGTAATGAAATTAAATTCAAGGATTAAAGGAGTGAATCTTGAAGCTCGGACTGGTCAAGCTGATTGGGTCCATGTCAAAAAAGTCACTGAGATTTAGAATACTCAATTTGGGGGCCAGAAGTAAATTCAATTCAATACTACACAAATATTAAGCGTATGGAATGTATAAGGTGCTGTGAATATATTACTTTCCAAATTACATTTAACCTGAGTTCAAGAATTAAAGAAAAAAGGCTGAGGTGAGGAAAGGTTCTTCTATACTCCTAACTCATATGTAATGAAAAAGATATTCTTTTCCCTTACATGTTTTCACCAATTGGTAACCTCAGAAAAACCAGAGACATTCCTTCTATATGACCAACTCCTTTCTTATTACTATGATATAGCCTTCCTTTTTCTATAGAGTTCTCTATTCCTATTAGTTTTCTTGACTTGAGTTCTGTTTAACTCTCTTCTTCACATTATCCTCTATTAAAAAGTAGTAATCAAATTATAAAATCTCCTTTCTCAAATAACTTCACTGGATCTCTAACTATATATATGTGTGTATATACATATATATATGTAAAATATAATCCATCTTCAGTTTTAAGGTTGTGGAGCCTCATTCCCTCAGAATATACAGCTGTTTTTGATTTCTATCTGCTCTTTCAGCTGCCTTTATTTCATTGAGGCCTGTCACTGACCTTTAGTTTTCTTTCGGGGTTCTGTGCACATTCTCCTTACTTAACTCTCATGTTACCAGGTACTTCTTTCTAAACTTTTTAAGTCTTATTTCACAGTCTGTCTAATCAGTGTTCCCCCTTACTCTCTCCAAGCCCAAGTAAAGAAGAATAAGAGCTAAGAACCCAAGACTTCATGTGAGACTTAAATACCCAATTATAAAAATGCTAAATAGTAAAAACCTAGATGCCATTCTAACCTTTCGGTTACCTCAAGTTTTTTAATATATCCATCCTAACATTACTATTTTAATAATGCATCTCTATTATGACTTTAACACTCAATTATTTCCATGAGGGGGAAAAAAGTAATAAAGTATTCAAATTCTAATGCAGTTATATTGAATCTAGTTTCAATAATCTGAATTTAACCTACAAATCTAAGCTATTAGTTGTCATATTTGACAACCCACAGATAGGCAGTCAGCAGCCAAGCTTTCTCTATCTAACCAGTCTAAATCCCTCTAGCTACTTAAAATCCACCTTTTGTTTCTCTTCTCAACTTCAAGAGATTGAGCCAAAAAAACATGAGCAAAAAAATTCTGGCTAAAAAATTAAAAACTATAATTGGCCACAAATTTCTACTTCCTTCCAAGCAAACTCTGTCACTAATGCATTAAGGAGAAACATGACCTGGCTTAGCCTCCTGTTTTTAGTTTTCTATATTATAGAGGTGGTATTAATAGATAATTAACAGTAATCAAACAACAAGGGCAAAAAAATAATCCCCACAAGACCTTCAAGCTAACAATAGGAGACCCAATATAAATATTGTCCAATGCAGTTTAACCCAAAGTCACCTATACAATACTGCCACTTTTCTTAACACAATGCTTAAAAACTGAATGTAAGAGTTGATTTCTTAAATCATTCTCTGAAAAAGATAAGTGAAATCAAGCAAACTGGAATATCTATAGACAGAAAAGGCATTGCACTATCCTGTTTCCTGACAGAAAACACAGTAAATTGTATCTGGTGGCGAGACTAAATTGGGCTTCCCAACACAGAAGAATCTTTTTAAAATATATTACAACCATGACCATCAGCTAAGTAGCTACGAATTTCTGAAAAACAATTGTCATTAAATCTTTCCAATAATATTCTGTGCCTAATGAAAATGGTTTTAATTAGTGACATAAAACCAGTCTTCATTTTACTTAAAACTAATAGATAACTGCCTCATCAGGGAATTTTCCAGGAAATGGAGATAACACCTGAGCTTTTTTGTCACTTATTAGAAAAATTAGTAAATAAATTGATAAAATATCACACACAAGGGCCTCTCCTCACAAACAAAAACTACATTGCTTGAAACAATACTTGGATTTATTATCCTATATATTTAAATGACTGGTATTTCTATAAGGAAAATATATTACAAGTACCTACACTAGTAATAACTTAAGGGTTCGCCTCATCACTCAGCAAACAAGTCCTTAAATCCAATATGAGCCTATAAAAGATTGAACTTGGGTATATAAAGGAAAAATCTTCTATAAAGAGGCAGCAAAATCCAGAAACAATTAAAGTATTTAATTCAAAAGGTTCTATTTAATCACAATTTCAAATGAGTCCTTCCTTTACATGCCAGGCACTGTTCTAAGGGCTTTACTTATCTCATTTAACCCTCACAACAATTTCCACTTTACAGATGAGAAAATTAAGCAAAGAATTTAAATAACTTGTATTTATTTACAAGTTTATTACAAGTTCTGGCAGAGTAAGGACTCCAACCCAAATGCTGTGACTCCATTACAGTACATTTTTTCCTATCAACTATTTCCATGGATAGAATTAAACAGCTAGGATAAAGCAAATAAAGATAAAATAAAAATCAAAACTACTTAGTGACTCCTGGAATGAGTTAAGTATTCAACCTCTAAATATCCCTCCTTTTCAAAACTGGGAATACGATTTAGTCATCAGATACCAAGCAGGACAAACTTATTTGGAACAAAGTATCATATAGAAGGTACCAAAACAACAACAACAACAAAACCACAGTATCATATAAAGCAAGGTTAGGAAAACCATGGCCTATGGGCCAAATTCAGCCTTTGGCCTGCTTTTATACAGGCCTCAGGTTAAGAAAGATTTTTACATTTTCTAAAGGGTTGTAAAAACAAAACAAAGATTTGCAGGAACAAATCTAAAATATTTACTATCTGGCCCTTTACAGAAAAAGTTTACAGACTCCTGATCTAAGCTCCTGCACATATAAAGGGGTTTCCTCACCCTCTTTTTGAAATAGCTAAATGCAAGAACTGACTTGTAAGACAAACTACATCTAAGAAGATAAAATGAATGGATTCCCTTAGCTCCAAACCAGAAGATAAAACCTCTGAAGCACATCCCCCCAAAAAAGGGCAAAAATAAGTAGTTCCCTCTCACCAGGAGGTGGCAGTAGATTCTTCCAGAGGCAAGGTTCTGGTTTGCCCATGGGCTCAAGTTTTTTGTGGTGGCTACTAAGAAAAGCAGCTTGACCTCTCCAGAGCTGATTTTCTGGGCCTGACAATCTGCACAAAAAGGAAATCGGAAAGGAGACTGAACAGGTGACAAGAACTAACCACATCCTCTTTGGTGACCTGTTCACTCCCAACTAGAAAAATGACAGCATTTCCTAAATGCATGTGTGCTAAAAATTAGGGGGCAGGAGAGAAGGCAAGTTAAAACCATCAACTTACATTATTCAGGGATGTTCTTCATTTTTGCTTCTACAATTCTTAAGTTACTACCCTTCAGTTAGTTGAGTAAGACAATGGATTTCTGTCTCCACAACTTCAAGCAAGATGGCATTTTAAAGACCAGAAGTTAAAAAGGAAAAAATGTAAAATTTAGATATCTCAGCAGAGCTAATCCAGAAGTCAAAACAGGAAATTACAAGTCAGCTGAACACATGCAAAAGTCACAGGTACTGCATGACTACACAAGCCAGTTGGCCTGACAGGCAATGGCAAACATCCATTAATGAACAGTGCCGGACCTCTCATTCTTATTCCAGCCCTCTACTTCACAACCAAAAACTTCGTTTTTGCCCAGAACCCCTTGAACACTTAATCAAATAACATTAGTATAAAATATGCCATGTCATGAAGTTGCTTGCTGTTCATGATGACTCAGCAGCTGCTGCAAAACAGAGGTGACAGCCTAGGGTAGTGGATAGCAAGCTTGCAGTCAGTCTCCAAAAGTACACAAAGGTTGCAGTAAGGAGTAGAGAAAGTCCATATTTTAAGATCTAAAAGTTGATAATATTAAATAGAGTATTCTTTTGTGTATTCCTAGATACTTTCTCTTTGGTATTTTCTGCCAATATTAAGTAACACCTACAGTGTTGATCAAGAAATTCCTGAACATCTTAAACCCAATTCAAAAGCTAAAAATGTGTTTTCTTTTTCAATTAAATAGTTGAAGCATGAAGCTGAAAGTACTTTAGATAAGGGAAATGATAAATTATCAAGCTCTAAAACAAAACTACACAATCTAAAACCATATCGGCTATAAGACAATTTGGACCATACGTGTTATTTTGTCAAGGCATCATCTCCCCAAATTTAGATTTTTATCTAAGTACATTTAAAAATAAGCTATGATTATAACTTTTGCCACCTGGAATATATTACCCCTTTCTAAACTGTCCAGACCATCCAATGATCTGTATTTAAAACATTTCATTTTTTATGTAACTTTCTGTCAAGGAGATCTAAGAAAGCACTCATTTATTCTTCAGGAGAAACAGAAAGCATGTGTGTCTAACTTCCACTCTACAAAAGGATTACGGTAAATGGCCAGACTTGTGACTTGAATTCTAATCTTAAATCTGCCTGCAAGTACCCCCTTTCCTCACAAAGAAATCTGAAAACCAAGCTCTTTATAATATATTTGGGGAAAACTGGTGGGAGGCAATAGTAATGCCAAGACTTGTAATCATTAATAAAGAGCTATTTAACATTATAAAACACAATTTTTACTATTTAAAATTTTCCACAATTTTTACTTTCAAAAAAATTTTTATGATACAATTTAACACCAGTAAACATGTTGAAGTGTTCAATATTCATCATCATCCAGAATAAAGCAATCTATAAGTCTACCTTTAAGAGTATGCAACAAGTTATCAGACCCTTTTGCTATAATTTTGTTTTTTAAAAAGTTTAAGGCACACATACTCCTCACCTTAGTACCATGTTGACGTTTTGACTTTTAATAACACAAGTTTACATTTTTCTACTCAATCCCCATAACATTTAAAAATGGAATTTTCTCTGAATCAAATGTCTTATCATTTAGAATTAGGATAAACTCCTTTTCATAATTTCAAACGCCCATGAGTGTACGAGGTGGTTAAATTATAAGACCACCAACATTCCTGGAGTGTCAAAAGTACCTAAACTTCTTGAATACGCCCTATATTAAAATATTTTATGCATGAGATCAGAAGTGGCGTCCTGTGCATAATGGCCAATTCTAATTCCAAAATAAGGCAGATGGGAAGGGGAAGAGTCTCGCAGAGAAAGGACGTATGGGTGGAGAGGGACTTTCAAAATGCCCCAAAGCCACGGTAACTGTAACCCGGTTAAGAAAAAAAAAAAAATCTAAGCCAGTGCTCTCAGATCGGAGAGGGACATGGGCAGGAGAGAGGAAAAATTACTAGGCTGAGACTAGGTTACTCCATTTTCTGGGAAACAGTGCCCCCACCAACCCCCACTGCCCCAAGGCAGAGTCCTCACGGCAGCCTCTTCCACATACACACCCCGAAACGCGGGAGACTAGAAAACAACAATCGTAGGGGCTTCCAGTCACATCTTTTTCCTTTCTCTCTCAAGAGGACATGAGTAATAGCCTCAAACCCCCAATCCCCGCCAAAAACGAAAGAAACGCGCGCATCGTGGGCCTAGAATTTCTGTTCCCGCCCTGCGCGGGTTGGGGGAAGCCCCAGGCCGGGAGGGCTGGGAAGAGGCGGCCCGAACCACACGTGCGTGCTGCAAAATCGGCCTGTCTCAGCCCACTTCCCGTAGCCACCCCAGCGGCCTCAGCTCCCGCCGCCTCGCCCGGGCCTTTCCTCAGGCCCTCCCGGGCCCTCCCGACCCCTCCACGTGGGGCGCCAGGGTTCCTCACCGCCAGTTCCCTCCCACTGAGTTCCCGACACGCTAAACCACCAGGGAGTAGGGGTCCCGTACCTGGTGCTTTTGTCGCCCCTGCTGGTAAGGCTTAATTGGCCCCTGGTGGCAACGCCGCGTCCGGATCTTGCCGCCACCGCCCCCTCCGATTCCTCCGGCTCCCGAGGCCATGGCGGAGCCTCCGCAGCTTCCCGCTCCGGGGCGGGTAAGGGGGCGGGAGAGGCAGAGGCGGCCGCCTTAGAGACCCCTACCCCGCCCAGCCCCAGCCCAAAAGTCCGTCCGCGCTAACCACAGTGTGGGTCACAGGCACACCAGGAACCGCGAGGCTGCGAACAGAGTGAAGACAAAATGCGCGCTGGCAGCAAGGAAAGCGGTGGTGGCGACAGAGGCCGAGTAGCTGGCTCCGGTCCGGTGGCCTCTCGCAGACCACCTCCTCTGTGTATGTCACGGTCTCTATGGAGATCTGCCGCAGAGGACAGCGCGAGCGGCTCCTCTCGCTGCTTAGGCCTAACTCGACCGCTGGCTGAGGGGGTTTCTTCTTCCGTCGCCCGAGCCGTGGCTGCCGCAGTTGAAGCCGCCGGCGCCGCCCGCCTACCCCTCCCCTCTGCGCACAGCGCCCGCCCCGGCGTCGTCGTCGTCCCTGCAGTCGCCGCCGCTGTTGCGCGTATTGCTGCTGCTAAGGCCGCCGCCGCAGTTGCGAGCCAGAACACCGTCAGTCGTCAGCGCGCAACACGCTTGCATCATAACTCTGCGACCAGGTGATTGGTGAGGAAGAAGGGCTGGTTGAGCCCGCGCTCCCAGCCGCGAAGCACGCTGGAAAACGTAGTTCAGAGGGAAAAAGCGACTACCCGGAAAGGAAGACGCGGAAGGAGATTCGCGGACTGCCGCAGAGGCACGAAATCAGGGGCTCCGTTCCTTTTACTGCTCTTGGCTGGCTGTAAACTTAGACTTTTAAAAAGGCGTTTAACGTAGAAAGCAGTAACCTTCCTATTAACATAAAAGCGGTAACCGCCTTCCCACTCTACTTCCATTTGATTGGTAAAGTGACCAGAAAGTAAACAGTAAAATCGAAGACAGCAGCTAATAATAACATCTGATAAAAAAAAAAAAAGGGGGTGAAAAAAGGTTGAAAAAACAATGTCCATGATCTTTAAGCCTAAAACAGAATTAGGAAATATATACAGTTTCATTAATGTTCCATTAAACATATAAGGGCCTTGTTATCAAACACGAGGATTGGAATTTTGGCTCTGCCACTCTAGCTTGACCTTCGATAAGTCAAAACCTGAGCCTTGGCTTCCTCTATGAAATGGGAACTTTAAAATCCACCTTAAGGAGTTGTTGTGATCATGTATGTAGAGGACTTGGTATGTTTCCTGGTATACAAGAAATGGAATAAATGGACACAATTATTACCTACAAAAGTCAATTCACGTTGGAGGTAAGTGATATATTACCAGTAATAAAACTATATAGATATTAACTCCAAATATAAGACACTGTATTTAGGAAAGTGAATAAATGGACTGGGCTCAAAGCCTAAATCCACAAAATGTAGAGATTGTAGGAGGTGACGGTTAGAAAGGTCTTGGTGACCACGCGATCCAGCCCTTATTCAACAGAGAAGGCAGGACTCCAGAGAATTCATAAGGCACTTTTGTTCGACCAAGCTGGGCAGTCAAACCCAGGACCAAAACCTAACTTCTATAAGATCTGAGACAGAAAAAAGAAAATAATAATAAGGGAGAAAAATCTGTGAGAAAAAAAAAAAAACATAGGCTTTATATTCCATTTCAGAAAATTGACTTTAAAGCTTATAAATAGCTTTGGAGTCAAATAGACAATTTCAAATCTATCACTTACTAGCTGTGTAGCCTTGGGGAAGTTACTGATCCTCTTTCTAAGCTTCAGTTTCCTCATCTGCAAATAGAGTGAATATTAACCTCAACAGAGTAGTGGTTCTGATGAAAGGAATAATGTATATATAGCACATAATAACTGATTAGATAGAAAAGGCAGCTAGTATCATCCAGCTATCAGATACAAATAAATTAACTCCAAGACTTTTATACCATCTCCATCACCAAACTGCATTTAAATCACTATATAAATCATACAAGTCAAACTGTCAAACCAAACTTACAGTACCTTGGAATTAGTAATACCTTTCACACCTAAGGAATTATGCTGTAACAGGCATAGGTTTACAGAGCAAACAGCTTTCAGTGGCATCTCTGACCATAACCACCAAGTCTATAAAAAGTTGCCAAATATGATAGGTAAAATTAATCTACTTACTCTTCTGCTTCCTTGTTCTATCTAGCTTCATGCCTCCCTCCACCACCTCCCCATGAGACTCTCCAGGTGTACATGCTCTTCCCTCTGAAGCATCTCATCCTTCTTAACTATAATTGTTTCTCTTTCACAATTCTTAGCGAAGTATTTGACAAGTAAAGTAATTCTTAATAAGTTAACTCACAGGGAAGATCTCTTACCTGAATCTTTAACTGGGCTACATATATACGAGATTGAACTATAGCCACATCCCATTTTCCCTTTCACCCTACCTGATGCAGAATTTCCAGCACAGCAGAGTTTACTGCCTGGGATTCAAGAAATCATCCCATTCTTGGAGGCTGTAAATTGATGTGTAGGACAGCCTTCACTTCATATCCAAGCTTTGAAAAGAAGGGACATGCAAAAGAGCTGGGCCAAACAAGACAAAACTTCAGAATAGAAAATTGGTAGGAGTTGGTGGGATGTGGAAAAATCCACATCCCCCTTTAGCCTTGATCTCAATTGTTTACCCCACTTTACAGTAACTTTTTTGAAATAAAACAATATTCGGGGGAAAAAATAATACATTAGTCTCACATTCATGTCAACGAGTTTTTTGAAAATTTATCAGGCTTGACAGCAGAGAAGGAATATGAGGCAAGAATAAATCTGCATTCAAAACTTCCCACTGCCTAATTTTACCCTGAAATAGTATTCATCCTCACTGTGAGATGCCATAACTTCTTGTGCATAGTTTGGGGTTCTAAAATGATATCATTTCTATGCTGAAATTCAGTTTCGAGTTACAAATCATCAAACCTAGAGTTCCTTGCACATCTCTAATACAGAACTCACTCTTCAGTTAGGAATCACTAGTAGTAGAATGGGTTATAATAAGTTAAATATCAAATGGCATGGAACAGTAATGGGGACTCTTGAAATTCTTCCAGTCATATTAGGAGGTATCACTTTTTTTGTTGTTTGTTTTTGTTCGTTTGTTTGTTTTTTGAGGAAGGGAATAATTATTTAGTGTTTATAATTGAGTAATTTCTATAAATGATGAAATTTAATCCCTAAAAACCCAACAAGATTCTGTAATTCACAGAATTGGAAGCTACCATTTGTAAATTTTGTATCATGAACTAGCTATCTTTTTATTCGTCCTTTGCTTTTTATTATTAATTTCTATTCCCATCAGTCTTTAGGCCTACACAAAATTGAAATAGCTCTGAGAAGTGATCTTATGTTTTGGGTTATTTCATTGGGTATATTTCAATAGAAGCTCCTTTCTCTTCCATTAGTTTTTAATCTCCAAGAAGATGAGGAATTTTTCCCACTGCTATATCTTGAACACAAAAGCAATGTTGACACACAGCAGTCTTGCTGTATGTACTATAGGTCATGTCCCCAATATCCAGTTACTACCAATGCCAACTGTTTCTATTGTATTATAATAAATAATACAATGATTAATACAGCTAAACTTTTTTACATAACCTTTCCTAGCTTGCATGTATTTGTTTTCTAATACTGCATGACAAATTAGTGTTTCTTAAATTCATTTATTTCTTCATAATAAAGCATTCATGAGCAGCATAAACAAATTCCTGTGATAATGTTATATAGAGATTCTCACATTATCCTAACAGTTCTGAGAGGAATTATCCTCATTTTATAAATGAGGAAACTCCACATTTAAGGGCACTGAGGGGATAAAAAGTAATAATTAAAAAAATTATTTTTTAAAATAATGGTAGATTAAATATTTGAAATTTCTCCTTCCTTACTCCAAAGCCCATGCTCTTTTTTAGCCAAATTAGAAGCCTACCTACCACTCAAAGCATTTTCCTTCAAAAAGATGTTTTTTCCAATTCAATGGAGAGCTCTATACTTTAGAAATCTCTCTCTTTGATGGCCTCCACACTGACTAAAATGTTTAGGTTTCAGTCTGTCTTATTGCATAGTGAGAAAGGACATTTTCCAACTGTATGGTGTCATAGCTATTGGAAAGACCAGACTCAAAGAGGTGGCTTCGGATTACCTGGGAATGCAAAGATCCCCATCATGGCATGGGAGTGTGAGGTTATGATGTAAGATGGAAATGAAGAGTACATCAGGAGTGGTATTTGGGTAGAAGGGTTATTGTACACTTGGCCTCCAAGTCTCAGAGAGAAGCCATGTTAACAATATCAATAGACTTCTATCTATATCATAGAAACAAAAGAATACTATGAAGGATAAAGAGAAAAAACTAACAGCAATTCATATTCAGACCAAGTGGCAAAACATGACACAAAACACAGGACAGGAATTCCTTCCCAATAATAACCAAGTTGAAAACAAAGATTAGCCCAACTTCTCTTTACTTAAGTAAACCTGGACCCAGTTTTTCAGCCGTAATAGATAGTGTGTTGGGAGAGATTTCAATTTACGAAAAGCCTATTACTCCTAGAGTCCCTGTCCTCCATGAGACTTTTTTATTTTTCCCCATATAATATGGTAACCATTTGCCAATTATAAATTAGCAAATAGAGAGACCGATGACCCTTCTCTAAGAGATAAAGAATAGTCACTAATTACAAATAAAACACAATTTAGTCTAAGCCCAACCTGGATTGAAAAATAGCCTTTATCTAGTCTTCAAAAGACAAGACAATCTTGGCCAAAGGAGTATTTAAAGATGACAATTACAAGAAGTTAGAAAATTATGTATTTATTTTACCCTACCAACATAAAATGAGTCATCTGCTATGATATCTATTGAAGCAAATTATTATTTTATTGAGTGTAGTTTTAGATCTCCATGATCTTCCACACACATTTTTCATGTGGCAATTATTACCAAGCATTTCATTAGATAGACACATAAGGTGAAACTAGTGAGGTTTTTTAAATCATTATATTATAAACTTCAATATCAACAGGAAAAATGCAAAGTTGGGTTAAGATTCTAGAAAGTTTTTTTGTGTTTATATTTTAGGGGAAGTGGAGATATAGCCTTAGGAAGATATTTAAAGATGTACATTATTATATGCTCATTAATTTACTGTGTTCTGTCTTTTGGGAATAAAGTAATACTTAAGACTAAATGAATTAACTAAAAATAAAATTTTAATTAACTACATATATCACTTAATTCCAACATGCCATATAAGATTTTTTCTCTTCCTGACTACATGTCAATGTATACTAGCCATTGGCATATATGTATTTATGTAATTTCATTATAGTTTAAGACATTTTAAACTCATCAATTCTAAATGGAAATTCAGTTTTATTGGATGAATAACCAATTTCAGGAAGACCAGTCCCAGCCTAACATTAAAATGGTTCATGAGTCAACTAGGATTAAATATTTTGGCCTATATGCCAAATATAAACTAGGGTAAACAAATGAGATCGAGGCTAAAGGAGGATTAGGATATTTTTAAACATATTATAAACATAATTAAATATTTTAAAAAATAATTGAGAACTTACTATGTGTTAGTTTCTAATCTGAGCATTTAGTGTATGTCAGTATACAGTACAATAAAACAACCTCTGTCCACATAGTACATTATATTTTATTCTTTTACTGAATTATCTTAAAGTTTACTATATTATGCTCTATTAACTACTTAACACTTAACACTGATAATTCACCCCCCAAATTCTACACGTGCTATTGCATTCATCCCATACAATAAATCTATTGGCCTAGTTTAGTTTTCTTAATATAACTCAGTTACATAAGAAAATTGGACTTATTAAGGTTGCAAGCTATGTAAAACTAAACGTTTGCAAAACTTAATTTGCTTACACTTAGTACCAAGCTTTTTTTTTATTTTAAAAGCACTTGTAAAGAATTTTCAAATTTATCAGACCCTAGTTTATTGAGACTTTTCATTTCAAGAGCATTTCACTAATTAACATATTAACAACCCTAAAGTACATATCACTCTGCTACCACCATCACCAGAAAGGCACAACCTACCTAACTTAAAAGGTCTTTGAGCCCCTTGCTACTCACAGACTAGCGGCACAGTCTCTGGGATCTTGTTAGAATAAAAGATCTCTGCCTATCTCAGGCCTACTCAATCAGAATCTACATTTTAACAAGATCGCCAGGTGACTCGCATGAACGTGACATTTGAGAAGCAGCGTTTTAAAAATTAACCATGTTGGCAGAATTTATAAAGCATATATAAAATTTTAAAAGTCTGAAACTAAACAGTAGTTATGAAATATATTTGAGCACAGATATTTAAAGAATTAAATATCTAATTCCCAGATATTCTTCTTTATTTGTACAAGTTTTATTTGAACAGAACTAACTCATGAGAAACAAAACGCATGGATATAGAGTAAACCATCTCATATTCTGCAATGAACAGAGAGAAATTCTGAAAAGAAATATCAAACTACTACCTTAGAATTGCTATGACGTTTTTCAAAACACTCACAAAATCATTTTTAAGGTAGCAAAACAAGCAAGAACTCTAAGAGGAAATATTCTTATTACTGGGTTAGCATCTAATATCTAAAATGCTAGATAAGAAGTCAGGGAACTTGGAGTAAAATCTATAGATTTCACATTCCTAAGCCATAACGACAGCAGCTTTCTATGTAGGTAATCATAAAAACGAATAGATTGCCTACTTCTAATAGCTTGATCTCTTAAATAGATGCTGCGAAGACAAGACAATATTCTCCAAATTTTACTTCTGAGGAAAAAATTAGTAATAATGGATTATTTAGTCTAAAGTGTCCCTGAAGTTGGTCATCAAAAGTATTCTTTCCGTAACACATCTAGAGCTCTTGACTCCTACAACAAGGAAGGCCTAAAAAGCTGTGAAATACAAGAAATTCAAAATCATTTTTAAAAGGTTCACATACACCTCCCTTCCTATAAGCCAAATATAAACACCTTTACTCACATGAACACTTCGGATCAAGGCATCAAGGTAATGAATTAACCAAAGTTTCTGTAAGAACAAGTTTAGGAATTCCTGTTCCTCATTTATCTACAACAACCAGCAATGTGTAGAGCAGGTAGGTTTTTTTCCTCTTTCTTAATATTTGGTACATTTTGATTTTACCACAGACAAAGTGAACAGAAATGAAATTAAACTTTTTTTCTTTTTATTTTCATTAACTTCTTTTTCCAAAGGAAGTTAGACTATTACCTGAAGTGAAATTCTGGATTTAGTACATCCTTATTCTCTTATTACCACAGGTAATAGAGTTGATTTTAAAGAACAATTAACCAAACATAGTGGTTAGTTAACAAGATGTCTTAAGCCAGTACCTACAAACTGTGATCTATGTCCTCAACATATCTCACCTTGTTCGAGTCCATTGTAAGGACTATAGAATATCTTGAGCAATCAAAAATGTAGTTCTTCAAAACCGAAAAACAAAAAGATCTTTTCAAATATTCTCTACAGCAAATATGAATGAAGTTACATTATTCAAAGTTCAGTATTAAATATTAAATAGGCAGTATTGCCAACAAAAGGCAATTTTGCAGACATTGAGCAAAACCTACCACCGCCCCACTTAAGGATAACCACCTTGACACAGGAAGGTTTCAGTACCACCACATATACGATGCACAGAATTAAAACATCAAAGTAGACCCTAGGTCTCCACAGAGGCCCTAACCAAGCAACAACCAGCTTCTACCGGCCACAATTAAATCCAAGCCACGACTTAGACACTTTAAATTGGCAATAGTTAAACCAGCTCTTTTTCGCTTGCTTGGTCATAAAATCTTGCACCCACCCCTGTGAGTCAGCTGTAACTCATAAACACTTCCTATAAGAAGCACCTGCTGTTAGTTCCATCCCTTTCAACTGAGCTGCTAAGGCCAATGATTGATTTTAGCTTCATGCATACTAACTCTTGAGTATAATCTTTTGTCTGTCTCAAATTTAGTACCATGTAGAAATGCAATCATTCTGCAAACAGTGGTCTACAGTTGGGTGATGAGACAAATCTACAAAAGGGCACTGGGAATAGACAATTGGAAAGGAAAGGTCATTTTTCTGTTTTCACTGTTGGCTATTGTCCGCATGCCTCTCCCTTAACTTCTCATCATATACGGGCCTGCCCTTTACAGCTATGCTTCCTCAGATACCAGTGTTTTCCTTCTCTCATGGTTTGGTTCGGGTTTACCAACAAAGGAAAAGTGACTCTTCCCTTTCCTTTGTTCCATCACCAACTTTAAAACAGGATCCTTTGAAAAATCCTACAAACTGAGATGGAGAAAAACAATGCAATGGTTCTTAAAAGCTTTTTGTCCCAATTTCAAGCTAGAGGAAAGTACAGTGGCCAGTTCTATCACATCTGAACAAGACAAGTCCGGATCATTTGTTAGATTTTTTTTCCGCAATTTTCAGTGAAAACTTCCCATCCATGTGAGCAATACAGAAAAAGAAAGGAGAATGTTTAAGGAGTGATATAAGAGAAATAAAGGGAGGGCTGAGATAAGAAAGGGGAGAGCACATTTTAAATTCTGAGCAATAGTACAACTAGCCATTCCTGAAAACTCCATCAAAAATTCTGCCAGGTTTATGGCCAATTCTGAACTCACCTTGGGTGAATTCACCCTCCATAAGTCAGTCTTCTGAATCTAGATTGGCTCCTTGTTGACCCAAATTGAAAAGCTGTAAAATAAACGAAGGGAGGACAAGTGATACTTTGCAGGAAATGTGCTACAGAAGTGCAGAGTATCACTTACTAACATCATAAATAATGAAGAACTAATAAATAATACATTAGAAAGAAAAGACCCTCCTTATTGCTATTTCATGGATTCCTAACAATTTATATCCAGAGTACCAAGCACAAATTGGATAAATGTTTATTGAATGGACGAATGCATGCTCATAGAAGGTTTCGCAATTTGTTATTTCCGTTGACAACTTTTATGTTATAGAATTTTTGCTGTGTGTTTCAAAAATACTGTAAAATAAAATTTGTTAAAATAATCTTTTATTGTTAAAACACTTCAAATCTCTCCTTTTAAACACAATTTACTTCAGATCATGTACTAATTGTAGTGTCAAAGGTAAACAGAAAAAAAATCACTTTTATATAATCAGATTAAGATAGCGCTTTCCCTGAGGGATTATACCAAATAGGACCTGTGAACTGAAAAGGGAAGGATATATACTTTAAAACCAGACCTTTGGAATACTATTCAACAATACTATATTCAATACTATATTCTGGGCCATATGTTCTGCAGATAGAAACATGATAATGATGTAGTTCCTGCCATTTAGGGACATATAGAAGTGGTTGAACTGTTACTTTATTTTGAAGTATTTTGAGTAAATACGCATGCAAATAATTTTCCTTTTGGAAATATGTATTACATAAATGGCTTTAAGTTTATTCTCTCCCTTTTAAACAATTGATCAAGCAGACAGAATAAAAGCTTCATATAAACCAGCATTGTCCCCACTCCCCAAGCTCAGTGGAATTGTGATCAGGACACTCAAGTAGGGAACATGAGTATAATTTCAGGGTACCATTCCTGTCTTTAGATGTAAATAAACTATTCAGTATGAAAGACCAGGTTAAGAGAAGGTACGTAAAATGTGTGTTCTAAACAGACACATAGACCTAAGGTTACAATGGGACAAATAGTATCCCCAAATAATTGCGATATCTAAGTAGGATCTTCCAGATGCAAGAAAGGGACCAAGGAATATTTAAAGTCTCCTACACTCTTACTTAGTAACCAAATGCATGAAATGATAGCACCATGGAGTACCTACTGTGTGCCACATACCTCACTGGGTGTTTTGCATGCATTATCTTTCATCCCTACAAACAAGTCTTTTAGGGTGTGGTCTTAACGATAAGTGGTTCACTCAAAGTCATACACTTGGTAGTTGACAGGGATGGGTTCTGAACACAGGTCTGACTGATTTCTTGTACTCCTTTCGTTACTCCAGGAAGCATTCTAGAACTTTCCGCAGCCAATGGGCAGACAGAGTGGAGCTTAAGATGTTTACAGAAACTGCAGAGCCTATTGACTTTCCTGCCTCTTCTCACCCAGGCTTGTGCAGTTGCTTCTCAGTGAGGGTCTTGGCAGGATTTTTGTGGCAGAGGAGGGACTCTGCTAACCTGATTAGGGTACATTGAGGAATGTCTTATTGGGCCCCAGACATCTCTAAGTTCCCCTCTTTGCAGGGTCACCGGATAACATATAAGACATCCAGTTAAATTTGAATTTCAGGTAAACAATGAATAATTTTTTTAGCATGTCTCCAATATTGCAAATAATGCATGAGACAACTTATTTCCTAAATCCGGCAACCCTACTTCTTTGATGTATTTCGAAATGTCTTAAATTAGAATGAGAGTACAAGTATACTGAAATGACTTAAAACTCTATACATGATCTTTGACTTGGAATAAAGATATCCTGGCTTTTGAGTGGAATTGCGAGACACTCATCTGCAAGCACATCACCCTCCCACCTCCACAGACTGTTAAGTGCTTTATCGTGGGTTGCCACCATAATTCATTTTATCGGTTTCTAGTACCGCGACAATCTTGTGTCTACAATTCAAGTACGCAAGAAGTGGAAATATATCTTTTTTAATTTAACAGAATTTCAAAACCTCATTTTTTCAAAGGTAGCAGATACATAAACTCGACCATGTCAGATGTGACTGTTCCTCTTTTCCCAGAGTTGTTCCTAGGGCTCACATAGTGCTATAGGGGACCATCTGTTTCTTGTGTCCTCTGCCTATGCAAACTGTTGCCAAGTCCCCTCTCATTCAGTCCTGGCCTTCTGGCCTGTTCAGTCCAGTGTTTCTGTTCTTTTCCTGTTCTACTGAGGCACAGGCATCATCCTGCAGCTTCTACATCACGCTAAGGCTCCAAACTCTTTCTGAGGCCCTTTAAAGCTCTGCCTGCCTAGATGCACAGTGTTGCCAGCCAGTCCCTGTCTAGGTTTTTATTGCCCTGCTCGGCTTCTGCCTTTGGAGAATGAAGCATGATGCTCTTGTCATTAAACCTACAAACTATCTCTGTCCTCTTGCCCCAGGAAAGAGCACATAGTTCTTCCAGGAGACACAAGCATACCCGTATCTTCTTGGTTTCTCCTCCCCCTCTCTAAATTCTCTCTGCCAAGACAATCTTTCTCAATCTTTTTCCAACACTCTCACCTCCAACTCTCAAACATTTTTCCTGTGTAACTAATTCCCTTAAGGATCTCAGGTTTTTGTAAGACACTGGGCGGTTATTTCCTTTTCACCCTGGCTTATCTTTTCCTTGAGCAATAAATACAAAAGAGTTAGCCCCTTGAAAGGAGGAGAGAGGATAATGAGAGAATAAAGTATTCTAACCAACTAACTTTAAAACTTTGAAAAAGTTTTTCAAAGCCAGAGCTAAAAATTAGATCCTGATTGGTTTAAGCATGAACTGCCTTTTGACAGTAGTCCACAAATCTGACATCAGCAACAGATGGGAAACATTTAAAACTCGGATTGTCAGGCCCCACCCAGGACCTATAGAATTCTCTACAATTGAACCTAGAAATATGTATTTTAACAAACTCCCAACATTTTTCTTACACACTCAGCTGTACTCATTCTCTGACACGCTTTCGGGGAATGGCTCCCTTTTCTTTCCCACGCCTTCTGCCTTCCCTTTTCTTTCTTACCCCTGGAGTAACAGCATCCAATCACAGCTTACTTGCATAGAACCAAAATCTAGTGTGGAATTCTGTATCCATCTTAAAGGAGAAATAACCCGGAGGCCAAGACGATGTCCATGCGTCTTGTCTCCTCCTATTTATCTCCTCTCCCATTTTTCTCATTCATTGGTGCCCTGTCCAGGTTCCAAAAAGAAACTCTAAGTCTAACCTACCAAACAGGACCATTCCAATAGTAGTACAGCTCCACCTTACGTCAAATGCAAAACTATTTCCCAGAGATCTAAGTGCTGCTTAGATCTTGTGGAAAATCATCAACATATTTAAGCATCCCAGTTTTTCTAAGGTTTCTAGAGGGAAGGACCCAAGCGATAAGATAGATTGCCAAAGTTGATAAATTACAAAGATTTTTAAAATTGCTTGCATTGATTTGTTTAAATTGTTTTCTTAATTTATTCAGAGAGAACAGTTCATCTTTTCTTTTTTTTTTTTTTAAGTGAATACGGCTAGGTAGGACATGTCAAGCTGGCAATATCACTGGCCTATTTTATTCCAAAATGAGGTTAGGAGTGCTGAGCTAAATCAGAGCTCTTAAAGGCATACGTCCTTGGGAGTGATAATAGATGCACGAACTGAAAATTATTCACAAGTGATTGGAAAGACTCACCCCCTGAGATGGTAGTTGGCATTTATAAAAGTCAGCTATGTTTGACTTGACTCAAGAAAAAGTCATATATTGTTATTATGACATCAGAATACTGCTCCATATTAAATGACAGAGCAAAGGGCCTGAAAAATGAGGGAGGTGGGCAGGCTGAAGAGGAGGTAGAAAAGTGAATGTGGCCTAAACAGTTTCCAATAATTCCCTTATTTCAGGAAAGTAAATTTCTCACTCCAGGTTTAAATTATTGAGAAATATATTTTTTTCCTTTGGAGTTGATTAAGCAGCAGTAGCTCTTTAAAGCTGATGGATCAGGAAATAGTATAACAGATGCTAGTATCTGCAGAGCACTCTGCTAGGTGCTGTAAATAAAGGAAACTAGTTTTCCTGCACAGGATGTCCATTTTTCTTGAAAAGTTGATGCAGGGATGAAGTTAGGGACCAAATAAATCAGATTTCACCGGTCGAAAGGAACTATAAAGTTCTGCTAGACCAGCCTCACAGCTAATGTATGTGTTATTTCTTTGACTTTTCCTGTAAGTTCCCCTTCTATCTGGATTTTATCATATCCAGAAATGGAGATTTGTACTTCCCAAGGGATAGAGTGTGGTCCTGGAAGGCTGGGGATAGCCGTTACCTGTGAGTGAGAGTTGGGAGATGGAGGACCCCTCTGGGAATAGCTTGCTTTGGGCTGCTTGCTGCTCCTTGGTGAACTTTGGGACCTGCTGTGGAGATTCGGCCTGAATGGACCGGTCCCTTAAGGAGACATCATAAGCAGGTCCCTCCAACAAGCATTCTCTTGGCTGAAAAGCTGATTTTCCTTCAATGCTTGGGTTGTCTTAGGTATTTTTACTTGAAACCAAAAATCTTGCTTGCCCTTTGTGGTGATTTGTCTAGTTGGGTATCGGTTTTTCCATTTTGTCATTAATTCATTATTTTAATAATTTTTTATTGAGTTACTATTCTGTTTCATTATTGGAAACTGAGGCCCACAGAGCTTAGGCTATACAAAGTCACAACTTTGTGACTTAGTGATAGGACAGATATCTCCTGACTCAAATTCAGTGTGTGTTACACTATTTGGTATATGTTTTTACTTTGTTTTCATTGAGTAATTTTTGTAAATCTTACTGTTTCTTCTTAATATTCATCTCTTATTTCTCTCTCAATTAGTAGCAACAAAGGATTGACAGTACCAGGATGACAGAGGTATAGAGAAGACAAAAGCACTAACACGTATTGAAATTTTATAATGTACCAGGTTTACTAATTTCACTAGTGGTATCTTGTTCAATTTTCACAATCGTCGTATGAAATATGCAGTATTGTTCCCACTTTACAGGAAATTGAGACTTAGAAACTGTAAATAACTTGCTTAAGATCATTTGACTAGATGTCACTTATTAGAGTCCGTTTCGAAACCAGTTCTTTCTGACTCCAATGTCACTAAATTATACTGCCTCCATTCCCCAGGCAGAATAAATTTGATGTTTAACCAACAACTTAACCCCAATTAACTCCACCCAGATTTTTCATGTAAAGTAAAAGCCTTTATATTGGCCCTTGATACTGTGTTTAAATAAACAAAAGATGCTGATAATCCCATGTAAAAAAGTTACTCATTCAAGTAACTCAGAATATCACATGCATTATTACCCAGCTCCAAAGATAACTGAAAGAAGTTACTTGGACAAAGGTGTTATCTTGTTTCCAGAATGAGATAGGGAAGAGATAACCAGAATTCTCCCACTTCCTAGGACAGCTCCAATTATTTCAAAATTTATGTTATGAAAATTTAATTTTTTCCCTGAGAGCTTCCATTCATTGATCTATACACTGAAAGTCACATAGAATTCAAATTCCTTTTCTATGACAATGCTTTAAATTGTTTGCAGTTGGCTTTTGAGTTTTCCTAGTGTTTGACATGGAAGGATGGTATAGAAAGAGCAGAGTCAAGGGCTTCTGGCATGAAACACAGCAGAGTAATCATATACTTTCGTATTCTCTTCCTCCCCGAACCCAACATATATAACAGTAATAAATTACTAAAGATATTAAGGTATGAGGAAAAAGAATGCAACAGTAGACAAAAGCTTCTATCCCAATTTTGGGGTGGGGGGGGAAGCAAATAGAAAAGATAACTTCTTTAGCAAGGCAGAGGAAAGTATAGCCTAAGGGCCAGGAGAGGGTATTTTGGACAGAATATGAAGATAATCTTTTAGAAGTTCTCAGTACTGTTGAAAGCTGAAGAGCGACCATGGCTGAAATAAGGAGATGGGTTCAGAGTGTAGGTATACACATATTGATCCCGGGCAGCCAGAGACTCTCTCTTCCCCCACCTCTAGATTCCAGAAGTATGTTCTCCAGAGAAATTGAACCAGTGAGGCTTCAAACATAGTACAGTGACTAAGTGTACAGATCAAGTGAACAACTTCTAATTGAACTTGGGATGGGACCCAGCCCCTTTCCCTGCCCTGTGCCTAGAACATCACAACTTCCTAAACATCTCTTTGCCCTCATGCTACCAGGAGAGTCCTCAGAAAAAAAATTCTCGTCTCAGTTCTTATCAACTGATTTACAACTGTTTTGGAACAATGTGCGATTAATTTGAGAGTACCTGACTATACTCATTTCTATCCTGACTTTATGCTTTCATGGGTTGACTGAATGGAAAGGCATTCTATTGTTGCATATTTAGGCCCCTTTCTTTCTATTTACATTAATTAAAGAGCAAATGAGTAGTATGAAATATAAGCGGAACCCACACCAGCTCTCTTTTGAAAATTAAAAATGTTAAAATTGGCATACAGATATAAGAGCTTTTTATATGCAAAACCCTGTACTAAATTTGGAGTAAAGGAAGGGTAGTGATATGCAAGTATGGAAAAGGAACTAAAAGTTTAATTAGCAATCGAAACATGAAAACACAATTGCAATGCAAAATAAATGATAAATGTTTGAGGGAAAGTCTAAATACTAAAGAAGCACAAAGAGGGAAAGGTGATGAATGTGGTTAGCATTAATGTAATGGCTAGGTGGAGAGCCAGAGAAGAGAAGGAGCAATTAAAGGGATCGTTTTATAAACTATATAAATATCTAACCAATGTACTGTGTACTTGAAACTAATAATAAAATAAAAATTTTTTTAAAAAGAGGGAAAGGTGAGGGAGGGATCAGGGAAAGATTTTTTGAGTAGTTGAATGTGAACTAGCCCTTGAAGAATGAGGAGGACCTTGGCTTAGGAGGGAGTGGAGCATTGAGACTGATGGAAGAGTATGAGTCTTGGAAATACGGATGAGGTTGGTTTGGATATTAAAGATATTACACTGAACCTGGAGTGAGAATAGGATCAGTAAGAAGTAGACCCAAAAAAGTGGTTTGGAGTCAGGGAAAACAGGATTCACATCGTTCGATAGAAAGAACTGGGCTCTGGTTCTTGCTTTGGGAACACATATACTGAAAATAGAAAGAGCTGGGTTCTGGAGTCAGGCAGCCTTAAGGCCTGGTGCCGCCATTCATTCACCTACTGTCTCACCTTGATACATTTTCTCAAATCCCTTTTCTTCCATCTCTACATATGAAAAAATGAGATGATAATGTTTGTAATACAAACCATTTCAAGGATTAAATAAGATAATGCATATAAAAGGCGTGCTGCAGAGAAGGTATTAAATAATCTGAGCAAAGGAGCTAACTATTGTCTAAAGAATAAGTATAGGAGAAGAGGTTAGAGGTAGGGAGACCAGCTTTTTAAAAATTAAATTTGTTTTCTAGATTTATTGATGTAGTTTACATATAACATTATATAAATTTAAGGTGTACAACATAATTTGAATCTGTATATATTGTAAAATTATCACAATAAGTTTGGTTCACATACCCATCACCTTACAGTTATACTTTTTTCTTATGATGAGAATTTTAAAATTTACTTGGTTAGCAACTTTCAATATACAATATAGTATCGTTAACTATAGTCATCGTGCTGTATATTATAACCCCAGAACTAATTTATTTTAGAACTGGAAGTTATACCTTTTGACCACTTTCACCCGTTTCCCCCATCCTTCACCCCCACCTCTGGCAACCACCAATGAATCTGTTCTCTGTGCCTGTAAGTTCAGGAGATTCCACATATAAATGAGATCATACAATATTTGTCTTCTCTGTTTGACTTATTTAATTTAGCAAATGCCCTCAAGGACCATCTATGTTGTTGTAAATGGCAAAATTTCCTTCATTTTTACAGCTGAATAATATTCTGTTGTATGTATGTATAGATATCTCACAATTTCTTTATCCATTCACCAATTGATGGACACTTAGGTTGCTTCCATGTCTTGGCTATTGTAAGTAAGGCTGCAGTGAACGTGGAGAATATATATCTCTTTGTGAGAATGATTTTATTTCCTTCAGATATATACCTTGAAGTAGAATTGCTGGATCACATTGTAGTTCTATTTTTAATTTTTTGAAGAATTTCCACACTGTTTTCCATAGTGGCTGCACCAATTTACATTCCTACCAGCAGTGCACCAGGCTTCCCTTTTCTCCACATCCTCCCCAGCACTTGCTGTTTCTTGTCTTTTTGATGATAGCCATTCTAACGGATGTGAGATGATATCTCATTGTGATTTTGATTTGTATTTCCTTGATGATTAGTGAAATTGAGCACTTTTTCAGGTACCTGTTGGCCATTTTAATATTTTTTTTTTTTTGAAAAAAGTCTATTCAAGTCTTTTGCCCATTTTTAAATCAGATTGGTGGTTTTTTGTTTTGTTTTGTTTGCTGTTGAGTTGTAGGAGTTCTTTATATTTTTTGGATATTAATCCCTTATCAGATAAGTGGTTTGAAATATTTACTCCCATTCCATAGATTGCCTTTTCATTTTGTTGGTCATTCCTTTTGCTGTGCAGAAGCTTTTAAGTTTGATGTAGTCTCACTTGTTTATTTTTTATTTTTATTTTTTTAAATTTTATTTATTTTAATTAGCTTCAAGTATACAGAACATTGGTTAGACATCTATATAGTTCATAAAACGATCCCCCCAATTGCTCCCACCCTCCTCTGGCCCTCCACCTAGCCAACATATTAATTCTAACTGTATTCCCTCTGCCGTGCTCCCCATCCCCCTGACTATCTATTAACTACTAATTCGTACTTCTTTAACCCTTCACCCCATTCTCTCTATTTACCCAAATCCCCTCTGTCCCTCACCAAATTGTCCACTATATTTGTGAGTCTGTTTTTGATTAGTTTGTTCTTTTTGTTCCTTAGATTCTGCATATATCATTTGTTTATTTTTGCTTTTGTTACTTGTGCTTTAGGTGTCGTATCAATAAATCACTGCCAAGACCAATGTCAAGGAGCAGTCTTTTCCTTTCTTCTAGGAGTTTCATGGTTTCAGATCTTATGTTCAAGTCCTAATTATGTATTTATTTATTTATTTTTTTGGTCATTTTGTTATAGGTGAGCTGACTCCTTTCAGTATTTCCTGTAGTGCAGGCCTCGTAGAGAATTCCCTCAATTTTTGTACGTCTGGAAAGGTCTTTATTTCTCCTTCATATGTAAAGGCGAGCTTAGCTGTATACATTATTCTAGCCTGGCAGTTCCTTTCACTTAGTAGTTTAAATATTTAATTCCACTCCTTTCTGGCTTGTAAGCTCTGTGCTAAGAAGTCCGACGATAATCTAATGGGTTTTCCTTTATAAGTTACCATATTCTTCTCCCTGGCTGCCCTGAAAATTTTGTCTTTGTTGTTCATTTTTGATAATTTTAATACGATATATCTTGGTGGAGGCCTTTTGGGTTGAGATAATTGGGTGTTTTGTTGACTTCTTGAATTTCAAGATCCAGCTCATTTCTTACATTTGGGAAATTCTTGTCAACTATTTGTCTGAAAAGGCTTTCTAGTCCTTGCTCCTTTTCCTCGCCTTCAATAATGCCCATTATTCTTATGTTTCCTCTCCTGATGATAGTTGCTAGTTCTTGTTTTCTTCTTTAATTATTTTTCATTCTTTGGTTTTTCTCTTCTTCCTTCTGATTTCTTTCCAGATTTCTGTCTTTCTGTCTTTGATATCACCGATCCTTTCCTCCATTTGATCGACTCTATTTCCCAAGCTTGCTATTTCATTTTTCAACCTTACG